>NC_090344.1:47868910-48008910 GCF_035084215.1 Heptranchias perlo
TCATGCTCTAAATTCATCACCTCACCACCACTACGACCGGTGACAGACTTCACCCGAGTACGAGACAGCTCAAAATGCTCCCTCCAGCACAACCCACATTTACAATACGCTGCTGGGTGATTTTCTTTTTAAAGCAGTCCGAAGTAGGCACATAAATGTAGATTTACCATTTATTTTACCTCAACTGGTAACCCAAATGGGCCAATGTTGCATTAAATACTGATTGGGAAATCCAGGCGATACAGTCTGAAAATTTCACACCTCACCGTTAAGTTCTATTGCAATCCTAGTGACAGCACTGAATAGTGTGCCTCTCCTACACAACAACTTGCATTTATATGGTGCCTTTAATGAAGTAAAACATCCCAAGGCACTTCACAGAAGTGTGATCACAGAAAAAAAAACTGACACAGAGCCCAAGAAGGAGATAGTCGCACAGGTGACCAAAAGCTTGGTCAAAGAGGTAGGTTTTAAAAGAGCGCCTTAAAAAGGAGGAGAGGCAGAGAGGTGGAGAGGTTTAGGGAGGGAATGCCAGAGCTTCGGGCCTAGGCAGCTGAAGGCACGGCCGCCAATGGTGGAGCGAAGGAAGTCAGGGATGCACAAGAGGCCAGAATTGGAGGAGCGCAGAGATCTCGGAGGGTTGTGAGGCTGGAGGAGGTTACAGAGACAGGGAAAGGGCGAGGCCATGGAGGATGAGAACGCAAAAATGAGAATTTAAAATTGAGGATTTTTCTCTTGGGAATGAGCTTCTAGAACCCTCTATTTTTTAATTGATTTGCGAGGAAGGTGTTGGGCAGAGGTGGGTCTCAACTGACTGTCGTTTGGGCCTGCGATACCACATTTGGAGAATGTCGTTCTCTCACTTTTTTGAAAAGGTTTCCTTTTTCATCTCCTGGACCACACAGTACAAACCCTGACAGCAATTCAGCCTCTTCCCTTCTTTATAATCAGAAATAATTACAGTGAACAGATCGCTGTGGGAAATACAATTTCAATCTTCATTGCTCCTTCACAGTGCTAACAAGGTGTGTTTATACGTTTGATTGTTTCCCTGTATCATTTTCTCCTGGAGGGGCTTTATCCATGCGCTTGCTCTGTTCCTTGCTTCAAAGCAGATTATTGCTGTGAAAAATCTATTATTTTTCCACTCCCACTGGGAGCAGCGATTTTAATTGAGGACGCAAAATCTTCCTGACAGCATATTTCTGATTCTGCACACGACACAGTCTCCCTCTCTGACCAGTCTGCAGTCTGGCAACATTCCACTCAAATTACCTCTCTTCGAGAGGCTTCTTTTTGTCATTTTCCTTTTTGTCTTTAATATTTTTTTCTCTCCCCCGCCCCTCCCCCACTCCCACCCTCCGTGAGAAACTGACCAGTGACGGAGAAGACTTGAGAAGAAAGTTCCCTTCCTCCAAATTGCAAAGTACAGTTTGTGATGTTGAACTGAGCTGCACTGGTTTACACAAGAAAATCCAAAGTGAGACGAGGCCATTTGGCAAAACAAGTTTACTCCATCCAGAGGCATGATGTGATAACTCTGTCATGGACCCCAACATTGATCCACAAATCTATGGAAGCACTAAGTTCCTTTTCAAACTTCCACAGAAAAATAAATCAGGCAGTGCTACTAATAAATGGAAAACTTTTACAATACCCTGTTCAACAACATTGGTGTGGGATACGCTTACCTGGGCAGGTGGGTTTGAAATCGCTCCCACACAAGCACATTGTTGTGCACTGACTGCCCTGTAGCATGACACACTAAGGTTTCCTTTCAATTAAAAGAGAGGTCGTCTCCTAAAATTCAACGCCAGAGGAGCTATCGCCGTGTGAGAGCCTTTCCTGCAGCTCTCAGACTGCCCTCCATTTGAAACTACTTCAACAGAACCAGGGATCACAGGGCTAATTGAAACTTCTTTCTCTGAAAGCAACAAAACATCTGCTTGATTGGGGTGAAAAAAAAAATCAAATGCACCCGAGCAAGCCAGCATCACGTCCAGCAGCCACTGACAAAACAAACCACCAGCTCCGTGGCTCCATCATTCACGTGTGGAACCAAAGCAGAATTGTTGATCTGCCGCCAAGCACTCAGCACCAATGAGCACCATTTTATATTTGGTGTGAAAATATGTCCTGAAAGGACTTTCATCTCATTGAAACTTGAGCCCTTTGCAAAATGGACGATACAGCGACCGAGCACACTGCCTCACCTCTGGATCCAGGTTTCAATGCAGGTCCACACCAACACCTCAGTTTAACATCTCATCCGAAAGACGGCACCTCCAACAGTGTGGTGCTCCCTCAGCACTGCACTGGGAGAGTCAGCTTTAGATTGAGCTCAAGTCTCTGGAGTGAGACTTGAACCCAGAACTTTCTGACTCAGAGGCAAGAGTGCGACCAACTGAGCCCTAAACTATGAACCTCTGAGTCCTGCTATCATTTTATTGATCTGCACTGTCCCCTTTCCAAGGCTTTAATGTCCTTCCGACAACTGTTGAGTATAAGGAGTTAAATTTGAGGCAATTTTGACCTGGGTCCAGGTGAATGTAGAGCATGTTTAACAAAAACCAACTGGCAGGAAAGCTGCCAATCTTACTGAGACAGACTGCACAGAAGTAGAAAGATCCCATTGATAGAGTCAAGGCTCATTCTTGGTAACACTGCAATGGCAGATTTACCCTCAATCTAACTCATGCTTTACCTAACCCGGGCATCCTTGATACCGATATGATGAAGGGGGGGCGGGGGGAAGGACAAAAACAAGGAAGTGTTCCTTTCAAAGCTGACACATCCCAACTTCAAACACAACTGACGCATCACATAAACACCCCACGTCGTATCATTTCAACAGCGATTGGACAGAGAACTTTAAATGTTATCATGAACACTGCTTGTGTTACACTAGTTGTACGATTTGATGCGCAAGATATCGGTATTTGTTAAAAAGTTTGTTTTAATCAAGTTGAGAAGAGACTTCGGAGACTCTGTTAGCTGTAAGCAAAAAGGTTCAGTCACAAAGCTTCACTGCTTCTGACCACAATGTTTCCACCATAGCTCAGAGGCCTCTGTTAGGTCAAGATCACATGATAATGACAGGCAAGGAAGGCCGTTCGGCCTATCCTGGTTCATCCATCCAGAAGCACCCTAAAGTCCCCCCACTGTGGCTTCAGGAGAGAGTGCTCCGCAGATTCATCAGAATAATACCGGGGCTGAAGGGGTTAAATGATGAGGACAGGTTACTCCGACTTGGCTTGTATTCCCTCGAGTACAGAAGATTAAGGGGTGATCTCATTGAGCGGTATAAGATGATTAAAGGAGTTGGCAGGATAGAGAGAAACTAGTTCCTGTGTTGGGGGGAGCTTGAGAACAAGGGGGCAAAACCTTAAAATTCGAGCTAGACCGTTTAGGGGTGATATCAAGAAGCACTTCTTCCCACAAAGGGGAGTGGAAATCTGGAACTCTCTCTCCCAAAAAAGCTGTTGAGGCTGGGGGTCAATTGAAAATTTCAAAACTAAGATTGATCGATTTTAGTTAGGCAAGGGGATTAAAGGATATGGAACCAAGGCGGGGAAATGGAGTTGTGGTGTCGATCAGTGATGATCTAATTTAATGGTGGAACAGACTCGAGGGGCTGAATGGCCTCCTCCTGTTCCTATGTTCTCAAATGATTACATCTCAGAGGCTACGTTACTCAGACTCTGTTCCAGTCCTTCTGCTGGTCTCGCTTCCCAAGGCTCCAAACAGACAAGCATCAAAATGGTCAAAAGTTCCTGTAGGGGGTGTGTTCAAAGCTTAGAAGGTATTCCACCCACCCCCCCCAACAAAAGCAAAAAGGTCTGTTTGGTATCATCAGCTACAGAACTCTGAGTATCAGAGAGGCATTAATGAATATTATCAGCAATTCAGGGGACCAGCGTCCTCTGCTCATTACGTTATTGTTGTAATGAAATCTTCGGTTCAATGATTGAATCAGCACAGGACCATTAGAAGGGCTCTCACTGAGGCTGCCGAGAGGTTGCAATTAATTTAAAAACATACTTTTAAAGGCATGCTTCGATTTTTTTTCCCTTCCCCTCTCCCTGTGAGTTAGATAGCAAAGGCCAACGGGGTCACTAAAAGCACAGACTGAATAAACAAATTTTGTTCTGAAAATATCCAACTTTATAATGAGCAGAATTTCAAAGAAAGTCAGGTGAGCCGAGAAACCTAATAATGGAGGTGGGCCAGGCCACGGGAATTCTAGGATGGTGTCTTTTGGAGTTTTAGTAAAGAAAGCTCACTAACGATAGAATCCTGAACAAAGTATGAAAATACGGGAAGTACAGAAGAACGGCAGCAACAGTAAAGAGAAAGGCAGGTTCACGTTTCAGATACAAACCCTTCAGAATAGCTGATTCCTTCAATTGAAATATTGAGACACAGATATGATTTGCATTTATTAAGAGTAAAGGAGAGGGGTATGACCAATGTGTGAGCTGTTTCCCCGAGGATAGATGGTTCAAGTTTGGGGTGCAGCCATTTGTGAAATCGCCAATACATTATCCCTTAAGTGTAGTCACTGTTGTTATGTAGGCAAACACAGCAGTCAATTTGCACACACAAACAGCAAATGAGATAACTGACCTGATAATCTGTTTTAGTGATGTTGACCGTGGGGAAAATATTGGCCAGGACATTGGGAGATCTCCCTGCTCTTCTTTGAATAATGCCACAGGATCTTTTAACATAGAGAAACTAGGAGCAGGAGTAGGCCATTTGGCCCTTCAAGCCTGCTCCGCTATTCAATATGATCATGGCTGATCCTCTAACTCAGTACCATATTCCCACTCTCTCCCCATACCCCTTGATGCCTTTTGTGTCGAGAAATCTATCGAGCTCCTTCTTAAATATATTCAGTGACTTGGCCTCCACAGCCTTCTGTGGTAGAGAACTCCACAGGTTCACCACCCTCTGAGTGAAGAAATTTCTCCTCATCTCAGTCCTAAGTGTCCTACCCCGTATCCTGAGACTGTGACCCCTCGTTCTGGACCCCCCCCCCAGCCAGGGGAAACATCCTCCCTGCAACCAGTCAGACTTTTACATGTTTCAATGAGATGAAATATCCCCTAAACAGATCCAAGTCTCAACGAGAAGACGGGACCTCTGACATGCAGCTCTCCCTCGGCACTGCACTGAAGAGTCAACCAAGAGTGGGGCTTGAACCCATGATCTTCTCAAAGCTGAGGGTGCTACCAAACGAGCCAAAGTGACACTTCAATACAGCCCTGGTCACACTGACTTCCTCTCCTGGAGACTTTTCTGGTGTCCTGCTCCAAAAGAAAGCCAACAGATCCTCGGCTGGTGTATTGCACTCTGTAGCCCAGGGACTTTAAGACCAACTGTGGTGTCCCCGCTGTTGACCAGCTGTTAATTCAGCACAGAGCAGGTCTTGACGTGGGGATTTTTCCGTTCTGAGTAGCTTGGAACCACACCGAACAGTGCATTTGCCCACGGAGTTTAAATGATGAATGAAGATGACTCTGTTCGCGAGACTGAAGAGGAAGAGTTACCGATCGTGTGAAGATTGGGAGAGGTGAAGTCCCTGTGGTAACCTCAACAACAGTCACCCTTTTGAGCAGGCACCTGAATCCAGCTCCCTCACTCTGTTGAGTGTTCGTCCAAAAACCAGTTCCCCTACCGTCAGGAAAAAAGTCACTCATCATTTCTCCATGGTGCCCTGATCACCTCTTCACAAGTGGTCCTGGCAGTGAAACATGCTCTTTGATCTTTACTTCTGTCCGCTGCTGTTGGTTTTTGCTGATACGTCAATGACGAATGCTGGTGACGTCACCAGAAGAACTGTCTGGGAGGAGTTACAGAGCCTGACCCGGGGGGCTGCATCAGCAACAACTAACTATCTGTCAGAGTGGGCTACAGAATTACATCGAATTTACAGCACAGAAACAGGCCATTCGGCCCAACTAGTCTATGACGGTGTTTGTGCTCCACATGAGCGTCCTCCCACCCCTCTTCATCTAACCCCATCAGCATATCCTTCCATTCCTTTCTCCCTCATGTGTTTATCCAGCTTCCCCTTAAATGCATCTATGCTATTCGCCTCAACTACTCCTTGTGGTAGCAAGTTCCACATTCTAACCAATAGATCAGATAAAGGATAATACTTTCAGATACACCATGACAGAAAGACAAGAGAGCACAGCGTCAGGGTTGTGTGGGATAAGTTTTAGGACAGACTTCAGGAGGTATTTCTCGACACTGAGGGTGATAACAGCTGGACTGATGTGCCATGGCGGGGAGCTGAGGCCAGGACATTGGGCTCATTTCAGGAACAGCTTGACGTTGTCATTGGAAGATTGTAGGGTTGGTATTCTGGAAGGATTGGATCATTGGGCCAAAAGGCCTTTTTCACCCAAACATAGAAATTACAACATGGAAACAGGCCATTCGGCCCAACCAGTCCATGATGGGTGTTTATCCTCCTCACAAGCAGTCGTCCGAATCCCACGCTCCCGTTTCCCTTTATCCCCCTTTCCTTCAACCACCTTTCCAACCTAACCTTAAATGTTGACATGCTCCCTGCTTCAATCACTAACTCTGGTAGTGCATTCCACAGCCTCACAGCCCTCTGTGCAAAAAAGTTTTCCCTGCTCTCAATCTTAAAGATGTCTTTAAAAAGGAGGTTGCTCCTGATCAACTGTCCAACGCCTCCAGGAAAGTGGGACCATGGACTGCATCACAGCTGAGTGTTACATTAACTGGTTTCCACGCTACGTCTGGAGTCTCATAATCCAAATGTTGACGCACTGAGCCCAAATAGATGTCCAAATCCCACTGCTGATGAAATGCAGGAAGAAACTTTTTTGGATGCAAATACTCAACGAAAGAAAAAAACAGGATTATCACGAGAAGAAAAAGGAGAGAACTTGGAAAAAAATGCTTTCACACAAGGACTATTGGAACATGGAACGTGTGCAGCCAGTTTGGCACAGCAAGGTCCCATTGAGATAAATGACTCAATCATCTGTTTTTTATGGTAGTGGTTGAAGGATAATCGTTGGCCAGGACACCGGGGGAATTCCCAAGCTATTCTTCGTCAAGTGCCATGGGATCTTTTATGTTAACCTTCCAGGGCAGGTGCGGCCTCAGCTTAACGTCTCATCTGAAAGACGGCACCTCCGACAGCGCAGCACCCCCTCAGTACTGCACCGAAGTATCGGCCGAGATTATGCGCTGAGGTCTCTGGAGTGGGCCTGGAATGCTTGAAATGCAGGCAACAACTTTTTTTTTGATGTGTCAGAACCACACCGAAGTTTCTGTGAATCAGTTTGGCAATACTCGGCTAAATTCCACACGCAGCACTTCCATTAAACTACAATGAAACAATAACCTTTTTTAATCAAATGGATACAGGAGAAAAATCTTTGCTCGGCCACAGAAATTAAGAAATGTAAAACAGGAAGCACACCTACGGGAGCACAAGCTTCATTAATCTCGGTCCCTGGGATCCGAAGTGTGGCAGATAGAGATATTTATGCAATAAAGGAGAAGTTGCAGAGGTAATCGAGAAATCTCTCTTTAATTTACTGACAGACAGAATCGAATCAGCATGGTCCCTGCACTGCAGCTTTTTTTTTGTTCTTTTGCAAAGTAACGACGATATCACAGTGCCCTTCCCCCTCGCGGTTCTGGCAATAACAGGGCACTCATTCATTCACACAGCCTCCGAGCCCCCCCACCTGCAGCAGGCTCTGCAAAACATGTCCTATATTTAAAGCTTATTCATTGTTTCCGCAGCGGACAGAAATTAATCCTCTTCCCTCCCGACTGTACTTTTTTTTTTTTAAAAACCCCGATGGTTTTTTTGTTGTTTTGCTGGCTTGGCACCTGTTGGACCCACTCCCCTCAACTTGACTGGCGTGACCACAGTCAGTGAATCGCACTGATCACAGAAGGAAAGTCAGAGCTGAGGAAAGATGAGTGAGCTCATCAAAGTTTGTCCCTCCTGGACAGTAACTCTCCCCTTGGGTTTGGGATTACCCCAATGTTTTCGCCTCATTGATCTTGCTTGGCAGATTATTACTCCAAATATCTATATGGGACTCAAACAGTTCTATGTTCGAAATTTACTTTTCAATCATCTCGCACTCTTTGGTTCGACTGTCTACACGCACTTTGAATTAATTAATCTGCCGCTAATGATCCATTAATTCCTTGCTTTGAACAACATTTTCTTGTCAAATGGAAATTAGATACATTTTTTAAAATGTAAATGCGTCCCATCAATTTAGGTACTAGACTATTAGACATTAAGCACATTACTGGTGGATGTCGGCAGCAACACAAACATTTAACAACTTGACACAATCCCTGGAATGCTTGCAATCTCTCTGAAGTGATAGTGCCAGGTTATACTGAGACCTGAAAAAGAAAGGCTTGCAATTATATAGCCCCTTTCACAACCTCAGGACGTCCCAAAGCACTTTACAGCCAATGAAGTACTTTTGAAGTGTAGTCACTGTTGGAATGTAGGAAACGCAGCAGCCAATTTGCGCACAGCAAGCTCCCACGAACAGTAACGTGATAATGACCTGATGATCTGTTTTTCAGTCATGTTGGTTGAGGGATAATATTGGCCTGGACACTGGGAAGAACTCCCCTGCTCTTCTTTGAATCGTTTACATCCACCTGAGAGGGCAGACCAGGCTTCGGAACGTCTCGTCGGAAGGACAGCACCTCCGACAATGCAGCACTCCCTCAGTACTGCACTGAAGTGTCAGCCTGGGTTACGTGCTCAAGACTCCTGGAGTGGGACTTGAACTCACAATCTTCTGACTCAGAGACAAGAGTGCAACCCACCCCCTAACATTTGATATTTGCTTTTATAGTTTATTTCCTCACTGATGCAGCTTATATATTGTAAGAGTCGATAAGACTCGGTCGCAGTTAGATACTATGGGGATAAGCAAGCAGCTGCAATACTGAAGACTGGGAGAGGGCAATCTGGATGTAAGCTTGCCATGTTCAGCGCAGAGACTCCCGAGCCCAACCTGTTGATGTCTGGCCGAATTCTCTCGCAACCTCCCTGAGATTTCTAACTATTGCAACTTCCACTGTTTGAGCATTGGAGTCAAGCTGCAGGATTGTTAGGTCTGAGTCACTGCTGGGCCATGGTCGAGGTAGCTTTGCTCTGCATCACATCTGCATTATACATGACCAGTTCCTTGATGACACCAAGCCATCAAAAAACAAACAAAGTATTCTGTTCACCAACACTGACATCTCTCATCTTGGTGAGCCGAATAAATTACCAATAAATAAAAAATCCCGTTAAGATTAATTGCACACCACAGCATATGAGTAAGAGGGTGTCAGAGCATGTCCATTTGGCAAGCAGTCTCTGTCTTTGAAAATTAATTGTCTGTATCTAGCTTGAATTTCCAATTTCACTGTTCTTTCGTTGAAAATGGAACGAGTCCACTGAGAGCCATGACTTTCCAGCCATGCTCTCCCTCAACCAAATGCAGGAAATGGTCTTGTGTGGGGAGGACCAAAACTGGAGTTCATAAATATAGGACAGTCACTAATAAATCCAACAAGGAATTCAGGAGAAACTTCTTCATCCTACAGCTACAGGAACATTTGCAAACCTTCACAGAAGAAGGATATGCTGATAGGGTGAGATGAAGTAGAGAGGGAGGAGACTCGTGTGAAGCATAAACACCGGCATGGACCAGTTGGGCCGAATGGCCTGCTTCTGGGCTGCAAATTCCATGTAATTCTAACTCTCCCTCGCGGCCGTACGGCCAGTGAATAAACACAATCTGTTCCTGCTGCGACAGAAGGAAGAGGGGACAATGGAAAGAGAGAGAGAGAGAGACGATAACCTCAATATCCTGCATCGGTGGAGCACGGCATAGGACACTTGGTCTTTGATTTTGTAACCGTTAAAGCACTCTGCAAAAAATAATTGCGTGTTGTCGTTTCTAGATTTCTAAATTAAAATAAATCGGAGTTAACTGATCTCAGCCAAGGCAGGCGGTTAAGGTTTCACAATCGATTCCAGTGTCCTTGGACCATATAAAAGTGTCTTCCACCCCCCCACCCCACACCCCCAAATCAGCCAGAGTTCCAATTATTGATCAGTTGCTGGAAAGTGCGAGTGGAGACTTTAGGTCAGCTTCAGATCGGTTTGTGTACAATGTGCGTGTCACTCACTCACTCACTTACCTTGGTCTGAAGAATGGGCTCTTCAGTAAGGTTCCAGACACTGGTTGAATTAAACAAGAAGGCTTCCTCACCCACTCCCCTCGCCCCCCACCCCCCCAATCCCCTGTTCCTGTGTAACCTTTCACCCTACTCCCATAACCTTTAACCCCACACCCCCCAACCAAAGAAACATTTATCTCAATCCATACTTGTTTTCAAATGTCATGAGCATTTGGTGCATGCAGTTGAAAACAATCATTAAAACTTTCTTTAGATTAAACTCCCATCCATTAGCAATTCTAAGTCAATGCTGAGTTTGTGAATCTGCAATTGGTGATTGAGGAGAATGGGATCATTGACTCTGCACATGCTCCTCCAGGCATCTCCATCACCAAAACACTTCATTTTTATGAAACGTTTAATAATGCACATGTGCAAACCAAAAAAAAAGAAAAGCTTTTATTAATAAGGCCATAAAAAAGGAAACCAAGCACTGGTGTTCATTACTAGAGGGATAGATTTGGAAAGCAGGGAAGTTGTGTTAAACTTGTATCAATCCTTGGTTTGACCACACTTGGAGTATTGTGAACAATTCTCGTCTCCATATTACAAAATGGATATAGAGGCACTGGAGAAGGTGCAAAAAAGATTTACAATGATGATACCAGAACTGAGAGGTTATATCTATCAGGAAAGGCTGAACAGGCTGGGGCTCTTTTCTCTGGAAAAGAGAAGACTAAGGGGTGACCTGATAGAGGTTTTTAAGGTTATGAAGGGATTTGATAGGGTAGACGTAGAGAAGATGTTTCCACTTGTGGGGGAGACCAGAACTAGGGGACATAAATATAAGATAGTCACTAATAAATCCAACAGGGAATTCAGGAGAAACACTCAGAGAGTGGTTAGAATGTGGAACTCACTACCACAAGGAGTGGTTGAGGCGAATAACAGAGATGCATTTAAGGGGAAGCTCGATAAACTCATGAGGGAGAAAGGAATAGAAGGATATGCTGAACGGGTGAGATGAAGTAAGGTGGGAGGAGGCTCGTGTAGAGCATAAAAACACCAGCATCGGCCTGTTGGGCCGAATGGCCTGTTTCTGTGCTGTGGACTCTATGTACTTGTATGATTTCATAACACGGCACTATAAAGGCTGGCTGAGGCCCGGTATAGTCAACTTGTCTGACTCACCGGGGTGGGAGGCTTGTCGGCAACCATGGAACCATACTCCAGTCTGAGTCACCGCCTCAATAAAAGGGGAGAAGAATTGAGACTGTTACAATGAGGAGGTAATTGGAGGCATCAACAGCAGCTTCCCCGCACATGGCAAATGGTTCTTCGATCCCGTTGGGTCGCCAGAGGTCAGGGGCTTTGTACTTGTGAGTGCTGTCAAAGGCAGAAGGATTGGTTCCCTGCCTTTGATAGCAACTTTTCATATTAAAGGCTCTGTACACGACTGCACCCCGTGAGGCTCAGTGACCTCCTTCTCATAGAATCATAGAATAATACAGCACACGAGGAGGCCAGTCGGCCCATCATGCCTGTGCCGGCACTGTTTATAATTTCACTTGTACCTGTGGCGTGTGTTTTTGCACCCGGCAGACATCCCCCTCCTTAGATGGGGAGGTTGTAGCACCAGTCTGGCAGTATTGAACAGTGAGGTTTTGTTTTTACTTTTATAACGTATAATTAAATTGTGCTCATTCTGCCTCCTCAGCAGCTGAAGCCACAGGAAGAGGGGCCGGACCAGCCAAATCTGCTCTGTTTACCAAACACTGCAATGTAATGTGGGTAATTACAGCACAACAACATTTCTGTGCATCCCAATCAGGTCACCACGGGAGACGGTCCAGAGCTGCTGGATTGTTCACTGCCCCCCACCCCCGCAGTTACCGGACAGTGTTCACCCTCAAAGTAAACTGGAACATGAAGAAAGGGAAAATGGGAGAAAGAAAGGAGATGAAGTGCAAGTTTTTCAACACACTCACACACACATTCGCCCTCACACATATACACTCACACT
Organism: Heptranchias perlo; assembly: GCF_035084215.1. Lineage (NCBI taxonomy): Eukaryota > Metazoa > Chordata > Chondrichthyes > Hexanchiformes > Hexanchidae > Heptranchias > Heptranchias perlo. Next base: position 47,881,143 of record NC_090344.1, read on the forward strand.
TTCACGCACTCACACTCTCGCACTCACACATATATTCTCGCACTCACACACACACATACTCTCACACTCTCATGCTCATATTCACTCTCACACGTCACACGCGTCCCACACACACACGCCCCACACACACACATACATACATATATACGAACACACCAGTGCACACACACACACACGTACACAGATGCACATATGCCCACAATTAGAATCACATTAGATTTCTGTTTCTGTTAGCACAAGCCCTGCAGGACATTTGGTAAATTAACAAGACAGACAGCAAGAGCGGGCACTCACTGCCATCCATCAGGTCAGCTTCTTCCTGGCATGAACGATGCCCCGAGGCCAGTTCAAGCAAAGTGCCTTCAGATTGATGATTGTCTGAGTGATTGACATAGCTTCAGGGGAACTGACTCTCAGCTGTTTGATCCTGGTTCGATTTACTGTTCTCTCTCTAACTGGTGAGATTCTGTGCGGTGGTGAGCGAATAATTGGATTTCCATTTAATTACATTTTTTGGCCAATTTTCTCCCACCTCTCTGCAGTTCTCCATGATTTATACAAGGAAAAATTCTGTAGAGCCTGTACTCAGGAGATTAATGTGTTCAGGGGCAGACTGGCTAGCCGTGGCTCAGTGGGTCGCACTCTCGCCTCTGAGTCAGAAGGTCGTGGGTTTGAGTCCCACTCCAGAGACTTGAGCAGAATATCTAGGCTGACATTTCTGTGCAGTACTGAGGGAGTGCTGCACTGTCATAGGTGCCGTTAAACCATCTGCCCTCTCAGGTGGATGTAAAAAAAAACCATGGAACGAGAATCATAGAACGATACAGCACAGGAGGCCAGTTGGCCCATCCTGCCTGTGCCGAAGCTTTGAAAGAGCAATCCAATTAGTCCTACTCCCCTGTTCTTTCCCCAAAAACCCTGCAAATGTTCCCCGTTCAACAATTCGAGGAAGAACAGGGGGGGTTCGCCCCAGCATCCTCTCCAATATTTATCCCTCAACCAACATCACGAAAACAGATTATCTGGTCATTATCTCATTGCTTTCGTGGGAGCTTGCTGTGCGCAAATTGGCTGCCATGTTTCCGACAGTGACTACACTTCAAAAAGTGCTTCATTGGCTGTAAAGCGCTTTGGGACGTCCTGAGGTTGTGAAAGGCGCTGTATAAATGCGAGGTTTTCCCCATATGGGAAACGGGGAGATTTCCTGAGGCGCAGGGTTCCACAGCGCTGGATAATGGGGGCCCCCTTGTTCCAGGAGAATCCTGCACAATCCCCGCCCTTTCGGGGGAAGCTCCCGAATGAGCTCGGTGGAATCTATGGGAGATACTCGATTTATGCAGGGGCCAAAACATCCTTCCTCATTCCAAGTCCTTCTGCAGCACTTGATAGTCTGCCACACTCGGTACCACATGGGTGGCTTCGAGGTCACACAGTCAGAGCTACGGGTGTTGTAGCCCTTTCTCCGGCCCCACGCTCCAAACATCTCATCCCCACTGGGAGGGTGAAATCGCCCCTTATATCCTGTACTCATGATGATTAAATTCCTTCCGGGCAAAGCATCCATTATAGAAATAGGCACATCTTCACATCCCAGGTAAATTTAAAGTGTGCGCGGGTTGTGTGTTCACATAACTTCCCATCTTCTGGATCCAGCTTAAAAATAAAACGGTGCCACTGAAATAAACTTGTCTGCACTTCCTTACTCCCAGGGTCCCGAGTCTCGGCACCCCCACTTTTCTGGGGAGGTGGGAGTAGGGCCGATTTGGAAGCAGTGCCAACACGCATGGTTCACTGGTCGGCTCTTTGCATGAATTAAAACATTTTGAGGGGTGGCGGGGGGTGAATTTGGTCTGCGCCAGTAACACGAAACGCACTTTTACAAACTTCACCTCCACAGGTGCTTTTGACATCTTTGATTCTGCTTTGAACCTTCTTCTGAGCTCAGGTACCAGGGCTCCCGCTCCGAATCACGAGTGCTGGCTGGTTACGGAAATTTCAGACCGCTCAATCGGGCAGAAAAACGAGGATTTACCAGAAGCTTTTGAAATTCTGAAGAAGGGTTTTGACAGAGTGAACAGGGAGTCAGTGACGAAGGGGGCCCATCGATTTACAAGAGTGACAAAAAGAGTGAGGAGAGGGTTTAAGAGAAATTTCCTTCCAGTCAGTTGTTGGGAGCATGGGATGGTTTGTCACAGGGAGTGGTTGAGGTAAAGAGTTGAGATCAACAGTTGAAGCAGAGACAGATTCAGGGCGACGAAGGGAGAGCAGGGATTAATTTAAGCCTGCCGTAGCAAAGAACTAGCACAGACCACGATAGGCAGAATGGCCTTCTTGGATTCGAAGCTCACTCTTAAAAATAAAAAAGCACTCCATTTAAATGAACAGATTTGCAATTTAGTTGCTCGAAAAGCAGGAATATTAAAAAGGTACAGGAGTGGAATTAGACCAGGTGGCACACAGAGAGAACAACATTGGTGCAGACTTCATGAGCATTATGGTCTGTTCCTGGGCTGGAACATTCCATGGCTCTTTTTTTTAAATCATAAATTTCATTCCTAATATTTGGCAATGTTGAGACAAGTACATAAAAGTACATTTTTAAAAAAAAACTACATCTGCCAGATGCGTCCGGGTAAAATTCTCACCTTTTCTGATTTAAAACAAAAAAAAAGAGCTGACCTTGAAGAGCTCAAATTATGTCGGCAGGCAACAAAGAACTCCCAGGGACTTTCCCTTTAATGGGGAATTGAACCAAGGTCCAAATCAATGAGGAGCAAAAGTTAAAGGCAGGATTTTTTAAAAATAAAAAACACAATTGCTCCCTCTCCAAAAAGAGGGAGGGAGAATGTCCACATTGGAATCAGTCAGTGTGGATCAGCTCCAAGCCCACCTGCCATGTCTCTCTCTCTCTCTCTCTCTATGATGCCGGCTGTCACTCACCCAGAATATTGTAGCGGACACCCCGAGTGTAAGTTTCAGCACAAAGTATCCGGCATCGGCGCCCCTGCGGCGCAACCGGGAGCGTCCAGTCATCCCCGAGCCCGGCTCAATCAATAGACCCGCCACTCGGGACCCACATCAAATGACCAGCACTGAACACACAACACACACAGGCAACTTCCGCCTCCTAAAGCGAAAGAGAAAGTTGCATTGTTTGCACGGCGAGGTTTCAATCAGGGTCACTTCACTCAATCACTGTCTCTCTCTCTCTCTCTCTCTTGTTTTCAAGGTGTGGTTTCATCTTCACGGGAATTACTCCCATCCGTCCGTCTGAACGGGTTTTTAAAATCGGGACATGGACTGGGAGAGTGTTTGCAATAGCCCACGTGCACACCAACCTTCCCCCTTCCCAATCCTGATCCCCATTCCTTGCCCCTCAACAATTCCCAACTCTCCCAACAATTACCGTCCCCCTCAACAATTCCCAACCCTCTCAACAATCCCCGTCCCCCTCAACAATTACTGTCCCCCTCAACAATCCCCATCCCCCTCACTCTCAACAATTCCCAACCCTCTCAACAATCCCCATCCCCCTCACTCTCAACAATTCCCAACCCTCTCAACAATCCCCATCCCCCTCAACAATTCCCAACCCTCTGAACAATCCCCGTCCCCCTCAACAATCCCCATCCCCCTCAACAATCCCCATCCCTCTCAACTATTCCCATCTCCATCAACAATTCCCAACCCTCTCAACAATCCCCATCCCCCTCAACAATTCCCAACCCTCTGAACAATCCCCGTCCCTCTCAACAATCCCCGTCCCCCTCAACAATCCCCGTCCCCCTCAACAATCCCCATCCCCCTCAACTATTCCCATCTCCATCAACAATCCCCAACCCTCTCAACTATTCCCACCCCCCTCAACTATTCCCACCCCCCTCAACAATCCCCATCCCCCTCAACTATTCCCACCCCACTCAACAATCCCCATCCCCCTCAACAATCCCCATCCCCCTCAACAATCCCCACCCCCCTCAACAATCCCCATCCCCCTCAACAATTACCGTCCCCCTCAACAATCCCCGTTCCCCCTCAACAATCCCCATCCCCCTCAACAATCCCCATCCCCCTCAACAATCCCCACCCCCCTCAACAATCCCCATCCCCCTCAACAATTACCGTCCCCCTCAACAATCCCCGTTCCCCCTCAACAATCCCCATCCCCCTCAACAATCCCCGTCCCTCTCAACAATCCCCAACCCTCTCAACAATCCCCAACCCTCTCAACTATTCCCATCCCCCTCAACAATCCCCATCCCTCTCAACAATCCCCGTCCCCCTCAACAATCCCCGTCCCCCTCAACAATCCCCGTCCCCCTCAACAATCCCCATCCCTCTCAACAATCCCCATCCCTCTCAACAATCCCCATCCCTCTCAACAATCCCCGTCCCCCTCAACAATCCCCGTCCCCCTCAACAATCCCCGTCCCCCTCAACTATTCCCATCTCCATCAACAATCCCCAACCCTCTCAACTATTCCCACCCCCCTCAACAATCCCCGTCCCCCTCAACAATCCCCGTCCCCCTCAACAATCCCCGTCCCCCTCAACAATCCCCGTCCCCCTCAACTATTCCCATCCCTCTCAACAATCCCCAACCCTCTCAACTATTCCCACCCCCCTCAACAATCCCCATCCCCCTCAACAATTCCCCGTCCCCCTCAACAATTCCCGTCCCCCTCAACAATCCCCGTCCCCCTCAACAATTTCCCATCCCCCTCAACAATTCCCCGTCCCCCTCAACAATCCCCGTCCCCCTCGACAATTTCCCGTCCCCCTCGACAATTCCCCGTCCCCCTCGACAATTCCCGTCCCCCTCGACAATTTCCCGTCCCTCTCGACAATTTCCCGTTCCCCCTCGACAATTTCCTGTCCCCCTCGACATTTCCCATCCCCACAATAATTCCCGTCCTCCTCCACAATTCCCGTTGCTCTCGGCCCCGCGACTGTATCACATCTCCCTGGCAGGAAAACGGGGCAGTGATGAGTGCACTCTGCTCAGCAGCGTCATGGAATCATGGAATGGTTACAGCACAGAAGGAGGCCATTCGGCCCATCGAGCCCGTGCCGGCTCTTTGTAAGAGCAATCCAGTTAGTCCCATTCCCCCCGCTCTTTCCCTGCAGCCCTGCAATTTTTTCCTGTCCCACAAAACACAGCCCCATTGAAGGATCAAGAGTGCGATTCTGCCTTCATTTTCTCTCTCTCTTTGAAGCTAATACTTGGTACGAACATGTGAAACATTGAACAACTGATGCGGCAGTTTTCCCGTCAGGAAACGTGACACACTGCTTCACAATAACTGGAAGAGGAACTGTCTTTGAGAAGAGTAAGGAGAGGCAGCCCACGGCACAGTCAAAGAAGGCAGGCTCAGCCTCCTCCTGCTCCTATCTCTTACAGGCTTGGAGAGGTGGGAAGGGTTTGTGGAGAGAATTCCAAAGTGTGGGATGTGGTAGACAAAAGACCCCACCATTGACGGTGATGCTGGGGGTCAGGAGGAGGGGTCAGATAGCAGAACCAGTCCGAGTCGGATGTGTGGAGAGTGTGAATCATACGATATCACAGCAAAGTTTCCAGGATCTGGTATTTATCCCTGCACAGAAACGCTGATTTGAAAATATAAAGGATTTCAGAACACCCTTGGCTCGAGTTGCCAACTGGCTGGGTCCATTCCTGAGGGGTTGGTTGTGAGACATTTGATCACGTGACATTTGATCACGTGACATCTGATCACAGGATGCTTGCCCACAGTTTGCGAATGTTATTGCAATTACCTTATTAAGGTTGGGTCCCCTGTAGTTGAGTGCCTTTGCTCGCGGTTTTCGTGCTAGCAGCTGGAATTCTCTCCACAAACCTCTTGTCCCGTGCGACCTCTCTCCCCACCTCTCCAAGCCTGCCTTCTTTGACCGGGCCACCTGTCAGCAGCCATGTCGGCAAAGTGCTAACACCACTTTTCTCTGGGGTTGTTGGCAGCAGTGCCCGGCAGTTCAACTTCCATTCTGGCAAACTCCAGGACAATCCGGGAGGGCTGGCGAATCCTACTGAAGGGGCAAATAACCTGTTAGCATTCACTGTCCAGGCTCACACACAAATAGTCATTGGGCCAAGATACTGGAGGATGAGGGGGACTGGCTGGAGCCTGTGAGTCAGCACGTTCAAGAGGAGAAAACATTCCCAAGGGATGGGGAGAAGAGTCAAGGTGAATTTGTGACTCTGGTGTTATTTGTGCAAAGACCAACCCCTGCCAGCAACTGAGATCAAATACACAGACAATGCATTGAAGGATTTACACGAAAACACACAGATATATCACAGGTAAAAATATTAGACCCAGACTCCACACTGCCTCAGAAATTGTTCAACTTTCACTTTCAGCTGGTCTGACTGGCTGCAGTTAATCACAACCAACCAGCCACAGAGTACATGGAATGAAAGTGGTCCAATAAATTCAATTACACTCAAGTAGAGATTTTTTTTTCAGGAGTTTCATTTTTAAATTCAGCCGCAGAACGTCAACTTGAGCTGACTCCGTTGGACTCACACTGTACCTATTCGTGACCTCAGGATGTCCTGAAGTGCTTCACAGCCAATGAAGTACTTTTGAATAGTGCCTTGGGCTCTTTCACATCCACACTGAGAGGTTTAACGTCTCATCTGAAAGACGGCACCTCCGACAGTGCAGCACTCCCTCAGTACTGCACCGGGAGTGTCAGCCTAGATTTTGTGCTGTAGTCTTTGGAGTGGGACTTAAACTCATGACATACTGACTCAGAGGCGAAAGAGTTACCCGCTGAGCCACAGCTGACACTTAGCTCCAGCGGTGACAGGACAATGTGGTAATTACGTGGGAAATGATCACGCTGAAGCAACTCCTGTGGTCCCGTGTGACCAGGCTCCATTTCCTGCGTGACTGGGAACACAGCAGGTTGTGCCTTGTTGGAGTTAGTCAGGGTGTTCCTGGCTGTTGTCAGAACTTCATTCATTTAACTCTCCCACCAAACGATAATGCCGTGTTTAAAGTTTTCCATGGCGACAAGGTCTTGCATTTATATAACAGCTTATCACATGCTGAGGACAACCCAAAGAGTTTCACAGTCGATGAATTACTTTTCATCACGATGGGGCAGCCAATTTCCGCACTGGCAGATCCCAAAACAGCGATGAGATGAACGACCATCTAATCTGGATTGCTATCAAGGATGCTCAACAGATTGAAAGATGGCGAGGAACAGGCCCGACACACATGGCTCCAGTGGGTCTGACCAGGAGATTAGCAGGATGGGTTCGCATAAACTGCTCCGCAACTCCCAAAAGTTGGGTACAATTCTAAAAGGGGTGCAGGAATGGAGAGATTTGGGGGGTAAATGTGCACAAATCGTTGAAGGTGGCAGGACAGATAAAGAGGTTAAGAATGCATGTGGGATACTGGGCTTTTTCAATAGAGGCATAGAGTACAAAAGCAAGGAGGTTATGATGAACCTTCATAAAACACTGGTTCGGCCACAACTGGAATATTGTGTCCAGTTCTGGGCACCGCACTTTAGGATGGATGTGAAGGCCTTAGAGAGGATGTAGAAGAGATTTACTAGAATGGTTCCAGGGATTCAGTCATGTGGATAGACTGGAGAAGCTGGGGTTGTTCTCCTTGGAGCAGAGAAGGTTGCGAGGAGATTTGATGGAGGTGTTCAAAATCATGAAGTGTCTGGACAGAGTAGATAGAGAGACCCCATTGGCGGAGGGGTCAAGAACCAGAGGACATAGATTTAAGGTGATTGGGAAAAGAACCAAAGGTGACATGAGGAAAAACTTTTTTACACAGCGAGTGGTTAGGATCTGGAATGCACTGCCCGAGGGGATGGTGGAGGCAGATTCAATCATGGCCTTCAAAAGGGAATTGGATAAGCACTTGAAGAGAAAAAATTTGCAAGACTACGGGGATAGTGGGGGTGGGGGAGTGGGACTAGCTGGATTGCTCTTGCAGAGAGCCACCACGGACTCGATGGGCTGAATGGCCTCCCTCCGTGCTGTAACCATTCTATGATTCTACTGACAGTGTTTCTCTGGGGAATTTTGTACCTCATCCCCAATCGACCGTTGATCTCCTGATTTCCCGAGCAGGAATGACAAGAGTCTCTTCGTTTTCAGCGAGATTATCAGAAAGTGGAACATCACACGTCGTCATGTCAATTCCCAGGAGAAGGAGCAAGTCCATCCACAAGGAAAAATCATTGACAACTAACATTGGTGTCCTCTAGTGGCCGGTGGTGGTAACTGTTGGTGCAGGGCTGTTTGAACAGCCTGCTGTTCGGATTGAATCAGAGACAGAAAACCACAGCGCTCGATCAGTATCTGAAAGAGAAAGGTCCATTAACATTTTGGTGGGACCCTTTATCAAGTTCCCCTCCCAGGTCAAAACTGATTCATTCTTTCCTGGACCTCAAAAACTTACTTCCTTCTATGTTCCCTTCCACCGACTTTTGAAATCAATGTTTGACGTCATCTAATCCGGATTTCCTGGTCCACCTTATCTTCTCCCTCAGTAGCTCAGTCCGAGCAAAGCCCTGCATTATGAGCCTTGACCCTTTCACCGTGGTTTCTCAATTTTAAAAATATGGTTAAACATTGACTGGAAGCTTGAAACAAAAAAGATGGAGAAATTTAATGTCACTCTGTGGTTGGGGAGGATGGAGTAATGGCCCTCAACATCCAGGCAGCATTCGACCGAGTGTGGTACCAAGGAGTCCCAGCAAAACGCAAGTCAATGAGGACCAGGGGGAAAACTCCCCATTGGCTGGAGTCATACCTGGCACAAAGGTTGTTGGAGGACAATCATCTCAGCCCCAGGACATTGCTGCAGGAGTTCCTCAGGGCAGTGTCCGAGGCCCAACCATCTTCAGCTGCTTCATCAATGACCTTCCCTCCATCATAAGGTCAGAAGTGGGGCTGTTCATTGATGACTGCACAGTTTTCAGCTCTATTTGCAATTCCTCAGATAATGAAGCAGTCCGAGCCCACATGAAGCAAGACCTGGACAACATCCAGGCTTGGGCTGAGAAGTGGCAAATAACAGTCACACCACACAAGTGCCAGGCAATGACCATCAACGGCATTACCATCACTGAATCCCCCTCCATCAACATCCTGGGGGTCGCTATTGACCAGAAACTTAACTGGACCAGCCACACAAATACTGTGGCTACTGGTGCATGTCAGAGGCTGGGTATTCTGCGGCGAGTGACTCACCTCCTGACTCCCCAAAGCCTTTCCACCACCTACAAAGCACAAGTCAGGAGTGTGATGGAATACTCTCCACTTGCCTGGATGAGTGCAGCTCCAACAACACTCAAGAATCTCAACACCATCTAGGACAAAGCAGCCCGCTTCATCCAGCAGTTTATCCACCATCTTAAACTTCCACTCTCTCCATCACTGACGCACCATGATTTCAGTGTGTACTATCTCCAGGATGCACTGCAGCAACTCACCAAGGCTTCTTTGGCAGCACCTCCCAAACCTGCACCACCGAGAAGGACATGGGCAGTCGGTGAATGGGAACACCATCACCTCCAGGTTCCCCTTCGAGTCACACACCATCCCGTCTCAGACATATATCGCCGTTCCTTCATCGTCGCTGGGTCAAAATCCTGGAACTCCCTGCCTAACAGCACTGTGGGAGAACCTTCACCACACGGACTGCAGTGGTTCAAGGCAGCAGCTCGAGGTCGAGTAATCTCAGTTGGCGATACTTTATACAGATATGTTTGGCCGTGTTAACATCTGCTACTTGAAACTCCCTCACCCTACAAGAAGCGCAGAACAGTGTCCCTTCCTGTGCTGCCATTTTTCCGATGAATACTAGTTAATTCTTGGTTAAATTTATGTTCTTATCTACTTAAATTTTCATTAAACTGCCCTGCTCCTCCTTCCACTCTGCTCCAAAACCCCACTCTAGTCAAATTCCCATTGTGGAAGGATTGTTCTCACACTGTTCCCACCTCACTCCCTTTCCCAGTTCACTCTGTGGCGTGTCCCCCACTTGAACTAGCAACTCCCGAGTCAATCTGCACTGCACCTTTCTCTTTGTTTTTCTACCCTTCCGATTAAAAACTGGACCCAATGCTCCAATTGCAGGCCAACTACATTCCTCTCCAAGTTCAACATTACCGCCATGCTCTTCTGTTCCTTGTCACTCGATAGAAAACCAAGGATGAGATGATGCCAAGCTTGGGTTTCAAAAGACTCTGGATTGCAGGTGGGAGAAAACACAGAAGGAAGGAAGAAGTTTTACAGTTTTTGAGATCCAGGAAAAAATGAATCAGTTTTGACCTTGGAGGGGAACTTGATAAAGGGTCCCACCAAAACATTAACCGAGCTTTCTCTGTTTTCTGTTCTCGGTTTTCTGTTTCCAACACAGTCCGAAACAGCCCTGCACCAACAGTTGCCACCACCGGCCACTAGAGGACACCAATGACAGTTATCAATGATTTTTCCTCGTGGATGGACTTTCTCCGTCTCATGGACATGTTTGCTTTGCGAGGGACCCTGTGCAAAGGTTGGGTTTGGGGCCCTACCTTTTCACCAAGCAATGTACTAAATAATACCAACTTAATCTGGAGTCAAACCTGCATATGCACGACCGTGAAGAGATGTGTTTGTAACAGAAGTTATTAAAATAGTTGACAAGATGATCAAGGACCAATCTTTGCCGAGGTGTCATTCCATCGATACGCTCAGGCCCCGAGCAATTGCATTGGTTGATTTTGTTGACGTAAAGTGACCCTGTACACCCTCCTGCACCCTCCTCAGACCCTGTACACCCTCCTCAAATCCCGTACTCCCTCCTCAGACCCCGTACACCCTCCTCAGACCCCGTAGACCCTCCTCAGACCACGTACACCCTCCTCAGACCCCGTAGACCCTCCTCAGACCCCGCACACCCTCCTCAGACCCCGTACACCCTCCTCAGACCCCGCACACCCTCCTCAGACCCCGTACTCCCTCCTCAGACCCCGTACACCCTCCTCAGACCCCGTACACCCTCCTCAAATCCCGTACTCCCTCCGCAGACCCCGTACACCCTCCTCAGACCCTGTACACCCTCCTGCACCCTCCTCAGACCCTGTACACCCTCCTGCACCCTCCTCAGACCCTGTACACCCTCCTGCACCCTCCTCAGACCCTGTACACCCTCCTCAAATCCCGTACTCCCTCCGCAGACCCTGTACACCCTCCTGCACCCTCCTCAGACCCTGTACACCCTCCTGCACCCTCCTCAGACCCCGTACACCCTCCTCAAATCCCGTACTCCCTTCGCAGACCCTGTACACCCTCCTTAGACCCTGTACACCCTCCTCAGACCCTGTACACCCTCCTTAAACCCCGCACACCCTCCTCAAACCCTGTACACCCTCCTGCACCCTCCTCAGACCCCGTACACCATCCTCAGACCCCGTACTCCCTCCTCAGACCCCGTACACCCTCCTCAGACCCCGTACACCCTCCTCAGACCCCGTACACCCTCCTCAGATCCTGTACTCCCTCCTCAAATCCCGTACTCCATCCGCAGACCCCGTACACCCTCCTCAGACCCTGTACACCCTCCTGCACCCTCCTCAGACCCTGTACACCCTCCTGCACCCTCCTCAGACCCTGTACACCCTCCTCAAATCCCGTACTCCCTCCGCAGACCCTGTACACCCTCCTTAGACCCTGTACACCCTCCTCAGACCCTGTACACCCTCCTTAAACCCCGCACACCCTCCTCAGACCCTGTACACCCTCCTTAAACCCCGCACACCCTCCTCAGACCCTGTACACCCTCCTTAAACCCCGCACACCCTCCTCAGACCCCGTACTCCCTCCTCAGACCCCGTACTCCCTCCTCAGACCCCGTACACCCTCCTCAGACCCCGTACACCCTCCTCAGACCCCGCACACCCTCCTCAGACCCCGTACTCCCTCCTTAGACCCCGTACACCCTCCTCAGACCCCGTACTCCCTCCTCAGACCCCGCACACCCTCCTCAGACCCCGTACACCCTCCTCAGACCCCGTACACCCTCCTCAGACCCCGTACACCCTCCTCAGACCCCGCACACCCTCCTCAGACCCCGTACTCCCTCCTCAGACCCCGCACACCCTCCTCAGACCCCGTACTCCCTCCTCAGACCCCGTACACCCTCCTCAGACCCCGTACACCCTCCTCAGACCCCGCACACCCTCCTCAGACCCCGTACACCCTCCTCAGACCCCGCACACCCTCCTCAGGCCCCGTACACCCTCCTCAGACCCCGCACACCCTCCTCAGACCCCGTACTCCCTCCTCAGACCCCGTACACCCTCCTCAGACCCCGTACTCCCTCCTCAGACCCCGTACACCCTCCTCAGACCCCGCACACCCTCCTCAGACCCCGTACACCCTCCTCAGACCCCGTACTCCCTCCTCAGACCCCGCACACCCTCCTCAGACCCCGTACTCCCTCCTCAGACCCCGTACACCCTCCTCAGACCCCGTACACCCTCCTCAGACCCCGTACTCCCTCCTCAGACCCCGCACACCCTCCTCAGACCCCGTACTCCCTCCTCAGACCCCGCACACCCTCCTCAGACCCCGTACTCCCTCCTCAGACCCCGCACACCCTCCTCAGACCCCGTACACCCTCCTCAGACCCCGTACTCCCTCCTCAGACCCCATACACCCTCCTCAGACCCCGTACTCCCTCCTCAGACCCCGTACACCCTCCTCAGACCCCGTACACCCTCCTCAGACCCCGTACTCCGTCCTCAGACCCTGTACTCCCTCCTCAGACCCCGTACACCCTCCTCAGACCCCGTAGTCCCTTCTCAGACCCCGTACTCCCTCCTTAGACCATATACACCCTCCTTAGACCCTGTACATCTTCCTCAGACCCCGTACACCCTCCCCAGACCCCGTACACCCTCCTCAGACCCCGTACTCCCTTCTCAGACCCCGTACTCCCTCCTCAGACCCCGTACACCCTCCTCAGACCCCGTACACCCTCCTCAGACCCCGCACACCCTCCTCAGACCCCGTACTCCCTCCTTAGACCCTGTACACCCTCCTCAGACCCCGTACACCATCCTCAGACCCCGTACTCCCTCCTCAGACCCCGTACACCATCCTCAGACCCCGTACACCCTCCTCACACCCCGCACACCCTCCTCAGACCCCGTACTCCCTCCTTAGACCATATACACCCTCCTTAGACCCTGTACATCTTCCTCAGACCCCGTACTCCCTCCTTAGACTCCTTACACCCTCCATAAACCCAATACACCCTCTTTAGACCCCTTACACCCTTTCCATGGAGCAGGTGAGCTGCGCAGAGCCTCTGGCAAATCAGGACTGAAGATTGAGCCGGTGCTGTCATTGCAGCGGCCCTCAGTTGAGTGAGGAAGGGCGAGCATCGTGGTTATGTTACTGGACTAGTAATCCAGAGGCCTGGACTAATAATCCGAGTCATGAGTTCAAATCCCGCCACGGCAGATGGGGAATTTAAATTCAATTAATTAAATAAAATCTGGAATTAAAATACGAGTATCAGTAATGGTGGCCATGAAACTACCAGATTGTCGTAAAAACCCATCTGGTTAACTCATGTCCTTCAGGGAAGGAAGCCTGCCGCCCTTACCCGGTCTGGCCTAAATGTGACTCCAGACCCACAGCAATGTGGTTGATCCTTAATTGCCCTCTGAAATGGCCTAGCAAGCCATTCAGTTGTAAAATCTCGCTTAAAAAAAGTCATAATAAGAATAAAACCTGACGGACCACCCGGCATCAGACCACTAGGCACCGGACACGACAAAGGCAAACCAATCCCAGTCGACCCTGCAAAGTCCTCCTCACAAACATCTCGGGACTTGTGCCAAAATTGGGAGAGCTGTCCCACAGACGAGTCAAGCAACAGCCTGACATAGCCATCCTCACAGAATCATATCTTTCAGCCAACGTCTCAGACTCTTCCATCACCATCCCTGGGTATGTCCTGTCCCACCGGCAGGACAGACCGACCAGAGGTGGCGGTACAGTGATATACAGTCAGGAGGGAGTGGCCCTGGGAGTCCTCAACATTGACTCTGGACCCCATGAAATCTCATGGCATCAGGTCAAACATGGGCAAGGAAACCTCCTGCTGATTACCACATACCGTCCTCCCTCAGCTGATGAATCAGTCCTCCTCCATGTTGAGCACCACTTGGAGGAAGCACTGAGGGTAGCAAGGGCACAGAATGTACTCTGGGTGGGGGACTTCAATGTCCATCACCAAGAGTGGCTCGGTAGCACCACAACTGACCGAGCTGGCCGAGTCCTGAAGGACATAGCTGCCAGACTGGGCCTACGGCAGGTGGTGAGCGAATCAACACAAGGGAAAAACTTACTTGACCTCGTCCTCACCAATCTACCTGTCGCAGATGCATCTGTCCATGATAGTATTGGTAGGAGTGACCACCGCACAGTCCTTGTGGAGATGAAGTCCCGTCTTCGCACTGAGGACACCATCCAACGTGTTGTGTGGCACTACCACCGTGCTAAATGGGATAGATTCAGAACAGATCGAGCAGCTCAAAACTGGGCATCCATGAGGCGCTGTGGGCCATCAGCAGCAGCAGAATTGTATTCCAGCACAATCTGTAACCTCATGGCCCGGCATATTCCTCACTCTACCATTACCAACAAGCCAGGGGATCAACCCTGGTTCAATGAGGACTGTAGAAGAGCATGCCAGGAGCAGCACCAGGCGTACCTAAAAAGGAGGTGCCAACCTGGTGAAGCTACAACTCAGGACTACATGCATGCTAAACAGCGGAAGCAACATGCTAGAGACAGAGCTAAGCGATTCCACAACCAACGGATCAGATCAAAGCTCTGCAGTCCTGACACATCCAGTCGTGAATGGTGGTGGACAATTAAACAACTAACGGGAGGAGGAGGCTCTGTAAACATCCCCATCCTCAACGATGGCGGAGTCCAGCACGTGAGTGTAAAAGACAAGGCTGAAGCGTTTGCAACCATCTTCAGCCAGAATTGCCGAGTGGATGATCCATCTCGGCCTCCTCCCGATATCCCCACCATCACAGAGGCCAGTCTTCAGCCAATTCGATTCACTCCACGTGATATCAAGAAAGGGCTGAGTGCACTGGATACAGCAAAGGCTATGGGCCCCGACAACATCCCGGCTGTAGTGCTGAAGACTTGTGCTCCAGAACTAGCTGCGCCTCTAGCCAAGCTGTTCCAGTACAGCTACAACACTGGCATCTACCCGACAATGTGGAAAATTGCCCAGGTTATGTCCTGTCCACAAAAAGCAGGACAAATCCAATCCGGCCAATTACCACCCCATCAGTCTACTCTCAATCATCAGCAAAGTGATGGAAGGTGTCGTCGACAGTGCTATCAAGTGGCACTTACTCACCAATAACCTGCTCACCGATGCTCAGTTTGGGTTCCGCCAGGACCACTCTGCTCCAGACCTCATTACAGCCTTGGTCCAGACATGGACAAAAGAGCTGAATTCCAGAGGTGAGGTGAGAGTGACCACACTTGACATCAAGACAGCATTTGACCGAGTGTGGCACCAAGGAGACCTCGTAAAACTGAAGTCAATGGGAATCAGGGGGAAAACTCTCCAGTGGTTGGAGTCATACCTAGCACAAAGGAAGATGGCAGTGATTGTTGGTGGCCAATCATCTCAGCCCCAGGACATTGCTGCAGGAGTTCCTCAAGGCAGTGTCTTAGGCCCAACCATCTTCAGCTGCTTCTTCAATGACCTTCCCTCCATCATAAGGTCAGAAATGGGGATGTTCGCTGATGATTGCACAGTGTTCAGTTCCATTCGCAACCCCTCAGATAATGAAGCAGTCCGAGCCCGCATGCAGCAAGACCTGGACAACATCCAGGCTTGGGCTGATAAGTGGCAAGGAACATTCACGCCAGACAAATGCCAGGCAATGACCATCTCCAACAAGAGAGAGTCTAACCACCTCCCCTTGACATTGAACAGCATTACCAAAACCGAATCCCCCACCATCAACATCCTGGGGGTCACCATTGACCAGAAACTTAACTGGACCAGCCATGTAAATACTGTGGCTACAAGAGCAGGTCAGAGGCTGGGTATTCTGCAGCAAGTGACTCACCTCCTGACTCCCCAAAGCCTTTCCACCATCTACAAGGCACAAGTCAGGAGTGTGATGGAATACTCTCCACTTGCCTGGATGAGTGCAGCTCCAACAACACTCAAGAAGCTCGACACCATCCAGGACAAAGCAGCCCACTTGATTGGCACCCCATCCACCACCCTAAACATTCACTCCCTTCACCACCGGCGCACAGTGGCTGCAGTGTGTACCATCCACAGGATGCACTGCAGCAACTCGCCAAGACTTCTTCGACAGCACCTCCCAAACCCGTGACCTCTACCACCTAGAAGGACAAGAGCAGCAGGTACATGGGGAACAACACCACCTGCACGTTCCCCTCCAAGTCACACACCATCCCAACTTGGAAATATATCGCCGTTCCTTCATCGTCACTGGGTCAAAATCCTGGAACTCCCTTCCTAACAGCACTGTGGGAGAACCTTCACCACACAGACTGCAGCAGTTCAAGAAGGCGGCTCACCACCACCTTCTCGAGGGCAATTAGGGATGGGCAATAAATGCCAGCCTCGCCAGCGACGCCCACATCGCATGAATAAAAAAAAAGAGCGATCAAGCCGTGGGGGGCAATCCGTAGCCGGGGTGGGGGGAAGGGATAACAATCAGGCTCAGGTGAGCGTTCGGTAGCTGGTGGAGGGGGGGGAATCGTGCCTTGGGCCGGGGGGTAGGAGCGATCGGTGGCCGGTGTGAGGGGCGATCGGTGGCCGTGGGGGTGGATGATCAGGCCTTGGATCGGGGGGGAGGGGTGATCGGTCACTGTGGGGGTGGGTGATCGGGCTTTGGATCGGGGGGGAGGGGTGATCGGTCACTGTGGGGGTGGGTGATCGGGCTTTGGATCGGGGGGGAGGGGTGATCGGTCACTGTGGGGGTGGGTGATCGGTGGCTGTGGGGGTGGATGATCAGGCCTTGGATCGGGGGGGAGGGGTGATCGGTCACTGTGGGGGTGGGCAATCGGTGGCTGTGGGGGTGGGTGATCGGGCTTTGGGTCTGGGGGAGGGGCGATCGGTCACTGTGGGGGTGGGCGGTCGGTGGCTGTGGGGGTGGGTGATCGGGCTTTGGGTCTGGGGGAGGGGCGATCGGTCACTGTGGGGGTGGGCGGTCGGTGGCTGTGGGGGTGGATGATCAGGCCTTGGATCGGGGGGGAGGGGTGATTGGTCACTGTGGGGGTGGGCGATCAGTGACTGTGGGGGTGGATGATCAGGCCTTGGATCGGGGGGGGAGGGGTGATCGGTCACTGTGGGGGTGGGCGGTCGGTGGCTGTGGGGGTGGGTGATCGGGTTTTGGGTCGGGGGGAGGGGTGATCGGTCACTGTGGGGGTGGGCGATCGGTGGCTGTGGGGGTGGGTGATCGGGCTTTGGGGCGATCGGTCACTGTGGGGGTGGGCGGTCGGTGGCTGTGGGGGTGGGTGATCGGTGGCTGTGGGGGTGGGTGATCAGGCCTTGGATCGGGGTGGGAGGGGTGATCGGTCACTGTTGGGGTGGGCGGTCGGTGACTGTGGGGGTGGGTGATCGGGCTTTGGGTCAGGGGGAGGGGCAATCGGTCACTGTGGGGGTGAGTGATTGGGTCTCGGGCGTTGTGCGATTGAGGGCCAATATGGCGGGCGATGCACACTTCCTGCTTGCCATTCCTGGGGTTTAATGGGCCATTTAGAGCCCGAAGGATGGGCTCTGCGTGGCCGAAATTACAGGCCACTATTTATATTGCACCCTTGGAATCTCCAGATTCATGAGAACGCAGCAAGCGGACGTATGAAAATTTACAGCCCTGGCACCTTCCTGCGATGTTCAGTGAGAGAAGCTCAGCAGATGTGATAGTCAAAAAAAACAACGAGATCACATCTTATCATCCTCATAGAACACATTACAGGTCCCTGGGACAATCCTTCACAGGGTAATCCAAGGCTGAATGCAGGAGCCAGTTTTCAATCGTCATTTAAAATCCATATGGTCGTCATAGCCACAGCTCTTAATAAAGAAATCCCAGCGCAGACAAAATATTTCTCAGTTGTGACAGCAAATGGGCCTCTCATCAAATCCTTCTGTTCAGAATTCTCAATTCACGCCGTAAATCCTACAGCTGCTGACCTCCCTGCGAGTGAACGATTCCTGGAGGATGAAATCATGGGTGAAATAGATAACATGAGGCACAATGTGCCTGGCTCGGCCCTGACATCACCAGCACGTCCCTCGAGCGAGGGGACAGGGCAGCTCCTTAAATTGCTTCGGTTGAAATGCAGTGAAACAACAGCGGATGCCGCGTTCCTGTCTGCTTTCTGATTTGTCCCGCGGATTGCAGCTTAGTTCACACTCTTCCAGACGGAACTTTGTCCAAGGCCTTTCAGAAAGTCCAAAGCAAACAACGTGCCATTGTCCACTTTGTCACGTCCTGAGAGTATTCAAAGCAGTTTGTCAAACCAGCTCGTCCCCTCTTAAATCCACACTGACAGTTACAACACAGGTAGTCCTGCAACCTGCTCCTTTGCACAGCTTCCATGATCTCACCTCGTACTGATGCAAGGTTAGAAGGAGTGCAGTTCGCTGGATCAGATTTGTCTTCCGTTTATATAATACAGGCACTACGTACGCAACCTTCCAGTGCTGTGGAACCTCTCCAGTGACCAATGAATCTTTCATTACTACAACCACAGCTTGCATTCATAAAGCTTCTCTAACGTAGTCCCAAGCCGCTTCACAGGAGCGTAATCAGACAATAATTGTCACTGAGACAAAGAAGGAGACATTAGGACAGGTGACCAAAAGCTTGGTCAAAGAGGTAGGTTTTAAGGAGGGTCTTAAAGGAGGAGGGAGAGGTGGAGGGGTTTAGGGAGGGAATGCCAGAGCTTAGGACCTAGGCAGCTGAAGACATGGCCATCAATAGTGATTGGGGGGAGGAAGGGAGTGGAGGATGCACAAGAGGCCAGTGTGGGAGCAGCACAGTGTTCTCAGAGGGTTGCAGGGCCAGAGGAGGTTACAGAGATAGGGGGCAGGGGGCGAGGCCATGGAGGGATTTGAAAACAAGGATGAGAATTTTAAAACCGAGGTGTTCCAGGACCAGGAGCCAATGTAGATCAGCGAGCACAGGGGGTGATGGGTGAACGGGACTTGCAGCGAGTTGGGATACGGGCAGCAGAGTTTTGGATGAACTCAAGTTTATGGAGGGTGGAAGATGGGAGGTCGGCCAGGAGAGCATTGCAATAGCCAATTCCGGAGGTGACAAAGGCACGGATGAGGGTTCCAGCAGCAGATGAGATGAGGCAGGACCAGAGACAGGCGATGTTGTGGAGGTGAAAGTAGATGATCTTGGTGATGGAGAGGATATGGGGTTGGAAGCTCAGCTCTAGGCTGAATGGAATCAATCCAGATAGAGCCTCCACTCCAATCACTGCACCATCTCAATGACTCCAGAGTTTTCACCTCCACTCTGCGAGTCAATTCCAAGTGTTGATCACTCCTTGTATGAATAAGAACTCCCTCAGATCAGTCTTAAATTTGCTCTTTACTAGTTTGAAGCTGTGTCCCCTTGTCCTACTCTTACAGTTTAATATAATGTTCTACCTTTATCTTTTCCATCCCCTTAACTCTCTCATACACTTTTACAAGATCAGCTCTTGGGCACCTCCTTATCCAGCTGAAAAGCACAAGTTTCTCCAGTCTTTCCTCAAACTGGAGGAACTTGGGAATGGGACTAATTGGATAGCTCTTTCAAAGAGCCGGCACAGGCACGATGGGCTGAATGGCCTCCTCCTGTGCTATAACATACTATACACTAGGGATCCGGCTCCTGGCTCTTCTCAACGCTGGAATGTCTCTCTTCTTTCTTGCTGACCAGAAGCGGACAGGGTCCTCAAGGTCCATTGTTCCTCAGAAGGAGGAACGTTGCCTGATTTTTCCCACCTCCGGGGGTGGGGGGTGGGCGGCCGAGACGGGGCCTACCATTACCGCCCCAACTGTGACCAGTTAATTCAGCACAGGCCAGGGACAGAAGCCTTTGTGGCTCTCCGCCCTGCAGTACATTGACCCCCTGATCCAATTCCCCTCCACTTTTCCCTGCAGGTCGCAGGGTTTTTGAAGAGAGAGGACGGCTTTGTTCGAACTTCAGGCCATCAGCACCTCTGCTCCAGAATCAGATGTTGGAAAGCACCGTCCCTACGTCCAATGATCACCTGCTTCAAAACCATCTCCAACAAATTAATCAAATGTCTTAAATTAATCCTGTGAGTTTAGAATTAATCACTTCAATTTTTTTTGAACAGAATGCATTACGTAAATGGCTCATTAACGGAACTGAATGACAATTGTTGTTGCGCTGTTCGTTCTGATGATGTACGACAGCCTGTCCCACCATTGGTTATTATAATCTTCGATCTTAGTCCAAGTAACGTCACTGATGGTGGTAGATTCTGTGTCCCTTTTGGCCGTCCCTCACTTCACACCGTACACATGATCCGACTTTACTGATTGGCTGCGTTCCACAGCGAACAGTCCCACAATCCCAAAAGGGGCTGGAGCCCGACTCATAGAATCATCTCCGACCCAATGGGGCTTCTCACTGGAGGCCTAGCCTTGCAAAATCACCCCCACCCCCCCCGGATGCCCGTACTTTAGCGGGGGGGGGGGGCGGGGGGAACTTGAAAGTCGGGTTTGCAATTTTGCATCTTCCAGTTTGCACACCTCTCTCATTCATGCTCAGGCCCAGTAATGGAATCCCACACCGAATCCTGCTGGCGAAACTGGCTTGTTAATACCAGAGGCAGTTCAATGACCAGGGAGGAGAGGCGCAGTGTCAAGCCATCAGCGCCACTCCTGCCCACCATTCTCCCGCCCCCTCTCTGCGTGGTGACCGCTTTCATCGGCTGCCCAGAGGAAAACTCCGGGCTTCACCAAAAAAAAAATATTTTAAATCTATCCAAATGTCAACATTCTGCACATTCTACAGTCAGGAGTCTTCAAGAGGGAGGTGTGTTATAAACTGGATAGCCAAGTGGTGAAGGATACAATACTGGAGCCTGGTCTTTAGTTGCTTCCGAGCCTTTATTCACAGAGATCCCCCTTGCACACGGAACACACCCTCGATAAGCTCTCATATAAACAGGATACAAGAGAGTCCCCAATTGACGCACACCACCTGAATACAAATAACACTAATTGATATAGATCACACGATGCAATGAACAAGCTCGACCAGTTCTTGACTGAGGCAGAGATCACATCAGCGAGAAGGTCAGTGTCTTTACAGATAACGCTTGGCCCAAGGGGATCTCCTGGACTGCTTTCAATCGGCTGAGGGGGTCGGAGAGGAATTTTCCAGAGTACCTTTTCCCATATTGGCCCTGGATTTTTCGCCTCTCCAGGGAGATTACATGGCTGCTGTGGGGGGGCGGGGGGCAGTGGGGGAGGTGGGATGTATCTCGTCATGTTGCTCCAGCTATCATGGTGCGGGGCAAGCTCGATGGAGCGGCTGGCCTTTTCCTGCACGTCATTATCTTAAGTTTCTCATGAGTCAAACGGATCGTGACTCCCCCACACCCCCTCCCACCTCCTCCCCCCCTCGCCCCCCCCCCCCCGCCGCTCCTGGGTTTATAGCAAGAACCGTGCAGTAAATCACTGACCAGGGGTTTCCCACTGTAGAGCTGGGAATTTAGCTGCACGACAACACTGGCATCGTGGGCTGCTCGTGTTTTACGACGTCGGTAATGTCACCTGCTGCGGCTGGAGTTAAATTTACGACAAAAAAAGAACACCTTCCCAGCAGCCTGCACCTTGCTGAATCCTCAACTTCAGCAAGAAGTGCAAATTCATGAGGTGTTAATGATATTATTTGTGATAATGAAATCTGCGTTCTTGTGAGCATCGTTCAGCAACTTCATTACGATTGATCCGTATCACTGTCCTTCCACATTTGCAAAACGCCGCATTTTTATTGAAAGGGCCCGACTCGTTGGAAGGGAGCTGGAGACGGAACGCAGCGTCGAATCACAGAATGATACAGCGCAGAACGAGGCCATTCGGCCCATCGTGCCTGTGCCGGCCCTTTGAAAGAGTTATCCGATTCGTCCCAGTCCCCTGCCCTTTCCCCGTAGCCCTCTAAATTTTTCCTTTCAAGTATTCATCCAAGTATTCCCTTTTGAAAGTTATTATTGAACCTACTTCCGCCGCCCTTTCAGGCAGCGCATTCCAGATCGCGGCAACTCGCTGCGTAAAAAAAACTCTCCTCATCTCCCCCCTGGTTCTGGTGACAATTATCTTAAATCTGTGTCCTCTGGTTACTGACACTCCTGCCAGTGGAAACAGTCTCTCCTAATTTACTCCATCAAAACCCTTCATGATTTCGAACGCCTCTACCAACTCTCCCCTTAACCTTCTCCGCTCTAAGGGAGAACAGTCCCAGCTTCTCCAGTCTTGTCAGGTAACTGGTACCATTCTGGGGAACCTCCTCCGCACCCTCTCCGAGGCCTCGACATCCTTCCCAAAGTGTGGTGTTCAGAACTGGATACAGTACACCAGCTGAGGCCTGGCCAGCTGTGCAGGTGCCTGTATGAAGAATATCCTCTTGGTGAAACCTGTGCTGGAGGAAACATAGCCCCAGTGACTTCCCGTCTCCGCCATGTGAAGTGTTGTAAATGGAGCTTGGTTCACCGGCCTTTCGCAGTCCACACTCAGTCATTCCGAGCGACTCCCATTGGTTTTATTTCAAAAATAATTTGACTGCCGACGCTTTGGTTTTTAAAGTAAGGGCGTCTGAGAGAGGTCACACAATTTGCATGATTATAGCACGTCCTGGAACGAGAGAAGGGGATGTGTTCAACAGGACACACTGGTTTCTGCCTCTTTATAACGCTGACCATCTTTTCTTGCCCCTTCCTCTGTTACAAACGGGATAGCCCGGTGGTGAAGGATTGAATACTAGAGCCTGGTCTTCAGTTGCTTCCAAGCCTTTATTCACAGAGCTCCACATGACACACACTCACACTCTGGATAAGCTCTCTTATAAATGGATACAAGAGAGACCCCAATTGATACCCATCACCTGAATACAATTAACACGATTTGATATAAATCACGTGGATACAATTAACATCCTCTCTCATCCCACGGTGCAGACTCTTTGTTGAAGTCTGGTTTATGAGTCCGACCCCAAGTGGTTATTCAGCAAGTGACTGTGATACTCAGCAGGCAACTTGACAGTGGAAGGAATCACAATTGAGCCCGAAATCCGCACACTTGCTCTTCCAATAGGCATTGCCTGACAGTAAGAAAAAGGAAGTCAGAATTCTGGGTGACTTTTCCTTTCCTGGTGCGGGGGGTCAGGGAGGGAAGGGTGGGACTGGAAGGCCCTCACTGTTGCCCAGGCCGAAATTAGTTCATTCAGAACAGATTGGGGATTCAATGCTGGGATCTTTAGGGTCTGTTTGGCTCGGTAGTGGGCCATTTTTGTCTTTTTCCTCATTGAAAGCAGTGACTTTTGAAAAGTTTGCTGGGCCATATTCTGTCAGGACCTATGAAAGTTCTGCATTTCCCTGGTAAACAGCCAAGTACACGGATAAAATGCCTGATATTGGCTTAAAAACAGCATCGGTCGTGGGTGTTACGGTGAGCGAGCACATTGCAATCTAAACACACCAGGTCAAAGACTGGCAAGGTCAGCCATTTTGTGACCCCCCCCCATCCCTGTGGGACTGTCAAACAGAGTCAAGGCACCCCCTCACACGGCACGAAGTACAACAAGATTTAGAGTCACCTCAAGCTTCAAGCAACTGCTAACACAGCAGCACTGGTGCAGTTCTGGAAGCAGGTTACTTGGACGCCCCCTTAGGAACATAGAAACATAGGAACAGGAGTAGGCCATTCAGCCCCTCGTGCCTGCTCCACCATTTGATAAGATCATGGCTGATCTGTGATCTAACTCCATATACCTGCCTTTGGCCCATATCCCTTAATACCTTTGGTTGGCAAAAAGCTATCTATCTCAGATTTAAATTTAGCAATTGAGCTAGTATCAATTGCCGTTTGCGGAAGAGAGTTCCAAACTTCTACCACCCTTTGTGTGTAGACCAAACTTCTACCACCCTTTGTGTGGCCTGGCCTTCCAATACGCTCAATATTGTCTGTCAGTCACACCAGTTTCTACTCTCATCCTGTCAATCTCTTTGTTTGGGGGTTGGCTCTTTATCCAAATTTACTCCCATTTATTTTTTTCTCCTCTCCATTCCCATTAACTCCGGGAACGCTGTCTGTGAAGACATCCAACATCCTGTCGGTGACTATTTTCCTTGCAAACCCGACTCAATATCATGGCTGGGCCGCCACTAAACACCTTCCATATCCTACAGGTGCCTATCAGGTGGACTCTTTGTGCTGCAAAAGTATTATGCAAGGTTTCTCAACATACTGAGTGACTTTATGCTGCTTACTTGGCTCTGTGGTTGCAGACTGACATCAGACGGTACCGGGTGTCAGTCAGACACAGGCTGAGGCATAATCGCAAAGGGTCCTGGATCAAGAGTTGTCATGGCGCTTTGCTAGGCCTCAAGCCTCATTGTATTTGGTGGCTGACAGAGCCAGTTTCCTGAGCTAACGACTACTTTGTGCTAAACAAGCACCTTATTTGAACGGGAGGTGGAAAAATTAGAGTCATAAACCTCCAATTTCTTTTCCTTTTGAAGAAACTGGACTTCTTTTCACTCCTTTCCCTGTGGCATTCCTTTGACTAAAAAAGCTGGCCAGAAATTGCAATGAGGCCTTTGCCAATGAGGTCCCGTAAGAAGCCTTGAAAAGCCCCTGAAAGTGTTTGGAATAAAATTATGCTCCAACTCCCTCCCCTCTGATGCTGCCCTTGCCTTTGAGGGTGCCTGGCCCCTTCCACTCAGCACCTCCACAGATAGGCAATTGAATGTACAAGGAAACAAGTCATGGGGAAGTGCAGAAACACAGATCATAAGAACATAAGAGAACATAAGAAATAGGAGCAGGAGTAGGCCAATCGGCACCTCGAGCCTGCTCCGCCATTCAATAAGATCATGGCTGATCTGATCCTAACCTCAAATCTAAAGAACACAAGAAGTAGGAACAGGACCCGGCCACTCAGCCCCTGGGCCCTCTCCGCCACCCACAGGGCCTTGACCGATCCGAACTCAGCTTCATGTCCAATTTCCTGCCCGCTCCCCGTAACCCCTAATTCCCTTTACTTCTAGGAAACTGTCGATTTCTGTTTTAAATTTATTTAATGATGTAGCTTCCACAGCTTCCTGGGGCAGCAAATTCCACAGACCTACCACCCTCTGAGTGAAGAAGTTTCTCCTCATCTCAGTTTTGAAAGAGCAGCCCCTTATTCGAAGATTATGCCCCCTCTAGTTCTAGTTTCACCCATCCTTGGGAACATCCTTCCCGCATCCACCCGATCAAGCCCCTTCACAATCTTATATGTTTCAATAAGATCGCCTCTCATTCTTCTGAACTCCAATGAGTAGAGTCCCAATCTACTCAACCTCCCCTCATCCCCGGGATTAGCCGAGTGAACCTTCTTTGTACTGCCTCGAGAGCAAGTATGTCTTTTCTTAAGTATGGAGACCAAAACTGTATGCAGTATTCCAGGTGCGGTCTCACCAATACCCGATATAACTGCAGCCTGATATCCTCTGCCTCCCTGCTCCGTGCAGGAGGGTGTCCTTGTGAAGAGGACAAGGAGCAGGGATATTTATGCGTCTGGAGGCAAAACAGGCGGAAATTGCTTTTTGCAGATGGAGATTGTGTTGTGCCTGCAATTCCAATTTAACAGGAGAAGATAACACTTCTATTTGGAGGTGTAAAGTTCTGCTATTTATTTTTCTCATACTGCTGACAAGAACACAAATCATCACCAATTTAATTCAAAGTGTTTCATGCTGCAATTTATTGACCCTCCAATCATTATTTTCAATATTTTATGTTTACAATTTTCCTTCCCACAATCTTCTCTATTTTTAGGCATTCTCTTTCAATCTATTTCGTGACCAAGCTGCAGATATTAAGGGGCTTTATTCAAAGTTTAAAAAAACAAATCGCGAATTTCGTCCCCCCGCCCACTGCAATTTGCCTCCCCTCCTGAAGGCATTGACTCCTGGTACAGGAGTCCTCCACTACCTCCATAGTCGTCACTCACCTGTTTGGATTGACAGTGAATCTCAGCAGGCTATTCGACTGTGGAGGCCGTCACAGCCAAGCCTGATTCACACGACTACACTTCTGGCAAAGGGTTAGCAGACAGTGATCAGCAGGAAACCTGCAGCCTGACCCTTCCCCCCTGACCCCGGGATGCTGAGACTAATGATGGTGGTGACCTTACAGGTACCTTGGCAGAAGCAATTTGACATTTTCTTCCAGCTTTCTGTTCTTTCAGGGCTCCCCCCACCCACAACTCCCGGATCACTCATCCATACCCATGGCCGAAAACAAATTTGGACCAGGCCTCCAGCGGGCACGTCTCCTGGTCAGGACAGGCTTAGGGTGACTCACGTTGACTCCCTATGGCTACCACTATCACACTAAATTGTGCTGCTCAGCCATGGCTCAGTGGGTAGCACTCTGACCTTTCTGAGTCAGAAGGTCGTGGGTTCAAGTCCTCCCTCCAGAGACTTGAGCACAAAATCAGGCTGACACTGCCAGTGCAATGCTGAGGGAGTGCTGCATTGTCGGAGGTGCCGTCTTTCGGATGAGACGTTAAACCAAGTCTGCCCTCTCAGGTTGGACATAAAAGATCCCATGGCACCCATTCAAAGAAGAGCAGGGGAGTTCTCCCCAGTGATCTGGCCAATATTTATCCTTCAACCAACAACTAAAACTAAATTATCTCAACCAACACCACTAAAACAGATGATCTGCTCATTATCACATTGTCGTTTGTGGGATCTTGCTGTGCGCAAATTGGCTGCCACACTTCTGACATTACAACAGTGACTGCACTTCAAAAAGTACTTCATCGGCTGCAAAGGGCATTAGGACGCCCTGAGGTTGTGGAAGGCACTATAGAAATGCAAGTTCTTTCTTTCAAACGCTTTCGAATGTCCTGAGGTTCTCTTGACTTCTAAATGGACCACAGCCCTGCGGTCAGTGCTAATGCTGCACACCGGTGCTGATGGGCCACAGCCCTGCGGTCAGTGCTGGTACTGTACACCGGTGCTGATGGGCCACAGCCCTGCAGTCAGTGCTAATGCTGTACATCGGTGCTGATGGGCCACAGCCCTGAGGTCAGTGCTAATGCTGCACACCGGTGCTGATGGGCCACAGCCCTGCGGTCAGTGCTAATGCTGCACACCGGTGTTGATGGGTCACAGCCCTGCGGTCAGTGCTAATGCTGCACACCGGTGCTGATGGGCCACAGCCCTGCGGTCAATGCTAATGCTGATGGGTCACAGCCCTGAGGTCAGTGCTAATGCTGTACACCGGTGCTGATGGGTCACAGCCCTGCGGTCAGTGCTAATGCTGTACACCGGTGCTGATGGGCCACAGCCCTGCGGTCAGTGCTAATGCTGTACACCGGTGCTGATGGGCCACAGCCCTGCGGTCAGTGCTAATGCTGTACACCGGTGCTGATGGGCCACAGCCCTGCGGTCAATGCTAATGCTGATGGGTCACAGCCCTGAGTTCAGTGTTAATGCTGGACACCGGTGCTGATGGGCCACAGCCCTGCGGTCAGTGCTAATGCTGCACACCGGTGCTGATGGGCCACAGCCCTGCGGTCAGTGCTAATGCTGGACACCGGTGCTGATGGGCCACAGCCCTGCGGTCAGTGCTAATGCTGCACACCGGTGCTGATGTCCATCACGAGAAAAGTACAGCAGTGCTTCGACAGGCAAACGACACAGGACTTTCACTGGAGAACAGGTGGGAAGAAAGGGCAAATGATGTCAGGAAACATCGGTGCAATATCGAAATATTCCCATTCCGAGTGAGATTGGGGCTGTCCACACCCCTTAGATCACAATCACAAACAACTAGTTTTGGCCCTGAGCTGGTCACGTTGGCCAATGCCAGCCCCGTCCCCCATTACATTTGACCAAAATCCTAATGAGAACCTTGGAGCAGGGCCCGAGTCGGGTCACCATTTGACATTGTGCTCCTCGACAAAAAGACTCCACATTAAAGTATGACAGTGTCGTTACAGCCTCCAATGCAGTTGCTGGAATTAAAGAGCAAGCCTTTATTTTAATTCATTAATTCTCGGGATGTGGGCATCGTTGGCAAGGCTGGCATTTATTGCCCATCCTCAGTTGTCCTCGAGAAGGTGGTGGTGGGCTGTCTTTTTCTTGTAGGGGTTTGATATAACTCAGTGGCTTGCTCCGCCATTTCAGAAGGCAGTTAAGAGTCAACCACGTAACTGACTGGAGTCACATTTCGGCCCAGACCGGATAAGGACGGCAGGTTTCCTTCCTTCAAGGTTATTAGTGAACTAGTTGGGTCTTTACGACATGGTCACTTTTTTTACTGGTACCGACTTTTTTTAATTTCCATATTTGTTTTTATTAAACTGAATTCAAATTCTGAAAGAGCCTTGGTGGGATTTGAACTTGTGTTCCACTGGGTTATTAGTCCACCGCGACATTACCCTTCCCAGTTCCAGGGAGAGAGGCGATTGAAGATGTGGTGAGAAGTGCAAGATGAGCCTGTCCCGATAAAAAAACCAAGTGTGAAAAATGATCCACTGAGGATTTGAATTTCTAGAAGAAAAATTGAAAATATCGGGAGTAAGGAAAATGAAACCATTTCTTTTCTGCCTGTAACTTCAGGGACAGTGATGGGCTGCAGAAGGCACAGGAGATTCTCACCAAACTGGGTCTGGAGCCAACGCTCTTGAACACGAGTCCAGTAACGTAACCGCTCCACAACCGTACCCCGAAATAAACCCGCAATGTTAAAACAGTGAGTGTCAGTCCGCACAGTCGAGGCCTGGCCAGATTTTGCTTTGAGGGTTTCTCACTAAAGCTGCTGACAGCTCCATATTGTTCTCCTTTTATTGGAACGTCTCTCTCCGAGGAAATGATGTATATGCAAGAGCACAAAGCAAGTGTGACAGAGCGCCTCATGACTGTGTGTCGCCCACACTCACTTCAGTTGGATTGGGGATCTCATTACCTTAAATAACAACCAATTTGTCTCATTAGATTTATTTTGTTCCGTCTCATTGAGTATGAATGGGTTTTCGCCAGCACAGCTTCTTCTGCAGTCATGAATATTTATGAATCTTTACCAAAGCATCTTAGCTAATCATTCACCCTCCCAATTTTCATTCCTGGGTTACAGTTGCACTGTTCATCCTCTGACACTTGATTCAAGTTCCGTTCTTCATGTGCGAGTCTTGCCACTGAGTGTTGGCAAGCTATTCAACTATGGGGGTTATCACGGTCGAACTTAACTATGTCCTCACCCGACATTCACACTCAGGCTTTTCAGCTGTGGCCACTGTATGCTCGTAATGAGCAGGTATCTTAAGTTGATTTTGCCTCTCCCTAAAAAAGAAAGACTTGCATTTATATAGCGCCTTTCATGACCTCTGGACATCCCATAGCGCTTTACAGCCAATGAAGTACTTTTTGAAGGGTAGTCACTGTTGTAATATAGGAAACCCAGCAGCCAATTTGCACACAGCAAGGTCCCACAAACAGCAATGTGATAATGACCAGATCATCTGTTTCAGTGATGTTAGTTTGAGGGATAAATATTGGCCGGGACACTGGGGAGAACTTCCCTGCTCTTCTTCAAACAGTGGCCATGGGATCGTTTACATCCACCCGAGAGGGTAGACGGAGCCTCGGTTTAACGTCTCATCCGAAAGATGGCATCTCCGACAGTGCAGCACTCCCTCGATACCGCACTGGATTATGTGCTCAAGTCTCTGGAGGGGGACTTGAACCCACATTCGGAAATGACGGGCAGGAAAAGACCAGCTGGTCCATCAAGCCTGCCCCATATCCATGATGCCTGGAGCATCCTGACCAGACACTGGTGCTGTTGCAAACATATTGCCACCTTTCAGATCTTCTGAGCTTCCTGACGAACTCCCGCCCCCCGACCCACCCACCCACCCACCCCCTGCTCAGGTCACTCCACTAATCTGCTGACCAGCACTTCCAGAGGCCTCGTGGGGAAATTCACCTTTGCCATTTTTTTTTGTCTTTCCAACCAAAACAAATTGTGCCCATCCAGATGAGGAAGGCTGGCGAATCGATTGCAAGTGCCCAATGTCAGCATCAAGCCCTACGAAGACAAGTACAGCACAGCCAGACGCAAAGTGAAGCTCACTCTGTTCAGAAGACATGGCAGCAATGCAGCATATCTTCCCCCACATCCTGCACCAACCGTACTCGGACCTGTGTGACTGAGATTACCAATTCATGCTGAATTAGGAGCAGGGCCTGTGCTCTTTGCACCAACCCACCCAGAACCGGAACGAGACCACCAAAGAAGCCCATTTCACGTTGGGCCCTTACAGCCAGCAGAGAGAGGAGACTTCACTCTGGACTTGGTTTAAATGCACGTCCCGACAGTCTAAAGACACCCAAATCCCCCACAGCTGCCACTTTTGTTGGGGTCCGTGCACTGAACGGACGGATTCTCGGACTTTTCGCTGCTCGAGGAGCAGGTAAAGAACACAGCAGGTGAGCTGTGATTGACTTTTTCATCACCACTGACAGGTTTGAATTTCCTCACAGTCTGTACTCAGGGTTTTGTCAGGCATTTGTTAAAACCCTCTTACATTTCAGACTTATTTTTTTTTTGTCTCTTCCCTCTGCCCATCGTGCCTTTCTCAACCTCTAACTCAACCGAAGTAACGCTGTGAATCATATTTAATGAAATTTGTTGATAAAGTGGCACTCTGGCTGTCAGAGTGGAAGACAGCAGATAAAATTACGGATTTACTTTAAACCTTTCAAAACTGGTTCCATTCTGAAGCAGCCAAGCACTTGCTGATTGTCAATCAATAATAAGTTCTCGAAGCTTCAACT
Organism: Heptranchias perlo; assembly: GCF_035084215.1. Lineage (NCBI taxonomy): Eukaryota > Metazoa > Chordata > Chondrichthyes > Hexanchiformes > Hexanchidae > Heptranchias > Heptranchias perlo. Next base: position 47,912,299 of record NC_090344.1, read on the forward strand.
CTGACAGGAAGATGGCATGTGACAACTGGAGGAAAACCCAAAGGATCTCCATTAGGTTTTACAAAGTGTCGTGGTTTCTTTATTTTTATTAAACATTTGTCGATTGCTTTTTGTGTCCATCCAAGAACACAACAGCTTTACACTTGGGAGGCTGGAAAATCAGAAAGTGTTTGCTGCTTCTTTAATTCTGTACAACCAACAGACAGCTCTTGCATTTTGTCCCATTGCCGAATCCCCCACCATCAACATCCTGGGGGTCACCATTGACCAGAAACTTAACTGGACCAGCCATATAAATACTGTGGCCACAAGAGCAGGTCAGAGGCTGGGTATTCTGCGGCGAGTGACTCACCTCCTGACTCCCCAAAGCCTTTCCACCATCTACAAGGCACAAGTCAGGAGTGTGATAGAACAATCTCCACTTGCCTGGATGAGTGCAGCTCCAACAACACTCAAGAAGCTCGACACCATCCAGGACAAAGCAGCCCGCTTGATTGGCACCCCATCCATCACCCTAAACATTCACTCCCTTCACCACCGGCGCACAGTGGCTGCAGTGTGTACCATCCACAGGATGCACTGCAGCAACTCGCCAAGGCTTCTTCGACAGCACCTCCCAAACCCGCGACCTCTACCACCTAGAAGGACAAGAACAGCAGGCACATGGGAACAACACTACCTGCACGTTCCCCTCCAAGTCACATACCTTCCTGACTTGGAAATATATCGCCGTTCCTTCATCGTCACTGGATCAAAATCCTGGAACTCCCTGCCTAACAGCACTGTGGGAGAACCGTCACCACACGGACTCCAGCGGTTCAAGAAGGCGGCTCACCACCACCTTCTCAAGGACAATTAGGGATGGGCAATAAATGCCAGCCTCGCCAGCGATGCCCACATCCCATGAACGAACAAAAAAAAAGCTAATGAAAGATATTAGACACTGGAAGAACGGCGATGGATGTAGCCCAAAACGCTGTATTTCCCCTGAAAACGCAGCCAAAATCGATGGAGCAAGTTCCCCTCTCTGCCGATAGGGGTATGGCCACTTACAATATGTTTGAAGCTATGCTGCCGCCTCTGAGACTCCAATTCTGACCAACCAGTTCAGATGACAGACTCTCCTCTCTGTTAAATGGTCAACAATAAAACGATCCACGGTCTTCATGATACCAGAGCTAAAAGGGTTAAATTACGAGGACAGGTTGCATAGACTAGGCTTGTGTTCCCTCGAGTATAGAAGATTAAGGGGTGATCTAACTGAGATGTTTAAGATAATTAAAGGATTTGATAGGGTAAATAGAGAGAAACTATATCCTCTGGTGGGGGGAGTCCAGAACAAGGGGGCATAACCTTAAAATTGGAGCTAGACCGTTCAGGGGTGATATCAGGAGGCACTCCTTCACACAAAGGGGAGTGGAAATCTGGAACTCTCTCCCAAAAAGCTGTTGAGGCTGGGGGTCAATTGAAATTTTCAAGACTGAGATTGATCGATTTTTGTTTGGCCAGGGGATTAAGGGTTACGGAACCATGGCGGGTAAATGGAGTAAAGATACAGATCAGCCATGATCTGATTGAATGGCGGAATAGGCTCGAGGGGCTGAATGGCCTCCTCCTCTTCCTATGTTCCCATGCTACTTCCTCCTTGTCACATCCTTTACCTGTTGACTTACCAAATTCATTTGATGCTGGTGGCAGGTGTGGGAAGGAAAAAATATTCTAAGCTCCGGTTTTGAAACTTCCTGGTGATTACCAAAAGAAATCAAAGTGCTGGGGGCCGAAGCTGGTGAGGAGAAGACCCTTCATAGAACTGGCCAAAATAAAGAGAGGAGGGGGTTTATGTGTATCCATTAACTGCTGACTGACCCACCAGCATCTGCTGTATACAGTGCGCTTCAGAGCCTGTGTTGAAGAACAAGGTTTCAGCAATGTTGAGGGACCCTGCTCCCCCGTTCCCCCTCTCCCCCCGGCCCCCAACTATCTGACTGTGTTTCAAGGCGCACTGCAGACACTGACACTATCAGATGAATACAAATTCATTTTAATCTCCAACACAGGGGCTGGTTCCTGCAGAAAGAATTGGTGTTTATTCATAAACAATGTAGGAACAAATGTTTAACAAAAATATGTTTCTCAGTAAATGTTCACTGGGATGGGAACACTGGAGGGAGTTTTAACCCCCCCAGGACGGGCGGGGAGAGGGGCTGTTAAAAATCTGAAACCCGACCCCAGCCCACCTCTCAATCTGGCCAGCTGCCGGCCGGGAAAGGCAGACAAAAAAACTGAAATGAGGTCCTGCCATGAAATTCGGCAGGTCCTCCTGGTTACCCGCATTTCAAGGCCGCTATAACTCCCCCAACCTCGCTCCCTCCCCGCCTCCCCGTAAATATCAGGGCCATTCTGTCTGTGACCATGAATCCCGTCTCAGTGACAACTGTACACGGTTAATAGACAATCACTACAGTGTCACTTTCTGCTTGTAGTTCCATCTTGATGTTAGCACTGGGGGCAAGCTGATCCATCTGTTCAACAGAACATGAGGAAGAAAGAATTTGTATTTCACTGGCACCTTATCATGTCCTCAGGATGCCCTGAAGCATGTCACAAGTAGCAAGTTGCTTCTGAAGTGCTCAGAGTGTCAGAAGGTGGTGGGTGCAAACCCCGGTCCAGGACTTGAGTACGCAATCTGGGCTGACGCTTCAATGCCGGACCGAGGGAGTGCCGCATAGTCAGAGGTGCCATCTTTCAGATGAGACGTTAAATCAAAGCCTGTTCAAGTGGAAGTAAAAGATCCAATGGCACAATTGGAAGATGAGCAAGGGGGGTTCCCCTGGAGCCCTCGCCAACTGGTCACTGGGTCAAAACTCCCCATCTAAATTCCCGATCCAAAGGCACTGTGGGAGAACCTTCACCACACGGGACTGCAGCAGTTCAAGAAGAAGGCCCACCACCGCCTTTTCAGGGGCAACTAGGGATGCGCAATAAATGCCGGCCTTGCTAGCGATGCCCACATTCCTCAGAATGAATATAAAAACAACCTTCACCCCTCAACCAACAGCACCAAAACAAATGAACAGCTCAATAATCTCATTTGGTGTTGGTGCTGGTTTGACCGCAGCGATTGCAGCTCAAGAGTAATTCATTCTACCCGATGGATGGAGAAATGTGAGCAGCATGCCTGCGATATGCACTGGCAGCAAGTGAGATAATGCACAGTCTGTAGAAGGTGGCTTGCCTCATCCCATGTAAGTCATTGAAAGGTACGCAATGTGCTGCTGTCCCATTGGGCTAGTGGGTAATGGCACTGCCCCAGTGCAGCACGGATCCAGACAGATCAGAAGGTTCTCAGATGCAATAAGTTAGCTGGTCACAAATGAGGAAATTGGACTGACTGCACCAAGGCCAAGGAGAGAAAGTCAGCCTGAACTTCACTCCCGATTAGTATCCAGTAAAACTTGCTGCGAGAGGTCATGCGCGGATGTGGTGGGTGGGGGCAGGATTGTGGGCGGCTGTGATGCCCACCCCGTGTTTGAATAACCTGCCAACGCTCACTGTGTAGACTGGAGATACTGGAGAGCTGTGGGACCCAGCAAGAGGCAGCAGCCTTCGGAGAGCAGAGAGTTACAAAAATGTACGCGATTCGCATTGATGTGTGTGATATTTGTCACAGTACATAAATTGTAACATGAGGCAACCACTGCATCCAGATTATAAAAAATTACGCACTGATAAATTCACTGTCTGCATTCTAATCAATGAATCTTAATAGCTCTGTCTATCACAGCAGGTGCAAGTGCAGCTTAATAGAAACAGCACACTCAAGGCCTTTGTCCAAGATTGAGGAGGCATTAAGCCCTAATACTACCGAGTTCAGAAAACACACAGCACTAAATATACATAATAATGTTTCACTCACAATGAAGTTGCAATTTTTCTTGAATTAGCCACAGGTTTTTTTTCCCACCTCTCCCAGGAGTGGTTTGGTGTTGGATTATGGATGTGCAAGGTTACAACATGTCCGGATGGGCTGGGCTCGTTGGGGCCAAGTATATTTCTTCCTCCCCCTCCGTATGTTATTTTGGTCAGATCAGTTTCTGAATACTTGTTGGCTGCTAATATTGGGCGACAGACTGGGATAATAATGTGTAATGTTTCATGTGTCATCCAAAGTTTCTCCCAACTATTTCCACAGTTGTGTTAACCCTGTTTATTTAAAACAGCTCCGCTAAAATAACAGTACAGAGCAATTTCAGGTGGACATATTAAACATATGGCTATCCCATGGCTTAAGAACCATAGGATCAGGAGTAGGCCATTCAGCCCCTCGAGCCTGTTCTGCCATTCAATGAGATCATGGCTGAGATCAATAGATTTTTGGACTCCAGGGGAATCAAGGGATATGGGGATCGGGCGGGAAAGTGGAGTTGAGGTCGAAGATCAGCCATGATCTTATTGAATGGCGGAGCAGGCTCGAGGGGCCGCATGGACGACTCCTGCTCCTGTTTCTTATGTTGTTGTGGCTGATCTGTATCTCAACTAGAATTTACCCGCCTCAGCACCATTTCCCTTCCCCAACAAACATCCATCCATCTCAGTCCTGAAAGCTCCAATTGGGCCAATCTTTAGTCATTGGCATTTATTTTACAATCACCTGCAGAAAACGTGGGTCTGCAGAAATTACGCCCAAAAAGTCGGAAATAAAACCAGAAAATGCTGGTGATACACAGCAGGTTAGACAGCATCCCGAGAGAGAAAAGGTGGGCTACGATTGTTCCACGGGTGTATATCAGATCGCAAAAACGCAGAGTTTGGAACAAGTGCCAGACACGCAGCACTTTTTAAATTTGTTCCTGCAATGTGAACAACACTGGCAAAGCAGTATTTATTACCCAGTCTTAGTTGCCTTGACAGCAATAAGAGTCAACTGCAGAGTGCAAGACTGGAGTCACATGTAAACGAGATAGAGGTGGCAAGTTGCTTTCACTGAAGGGTATTCATGAACTGGTGGGGTCTTTACAACAACCCAGCAACTTTCATGGCCATTTTTTTTTATGTTTGTCCACAAATTACCAGATTTATTAAATTCAATTTCAGAACTTGCTCTGAACAGTGCATGCACAGAACTATGCCCAAAGTACCTTTCACAAAAATATAACTCACAAGTAAAATTGCAATGACTTTGAGTCATTTGATTTCTGAGATTACAACTCCATCATGGCAACTCCAATTTATCAAAAGAACCAGAAGGTAGATGAGGAGAATTTTTTTAACGCAGCGAGTTGTTATGATCTGGAATGCGCTGCCTGAAAGGGCGGTGGAAGCAGATTCAATAGTAACTTTCAAAAGGAAAATTGGGTAAATACCTGAAAAGGTAGAATTTGCAGGGCTACGGGGAAAGAGCAGGGGGGAGTGGGACTAATTGGATGGCTCTTTCAAAGAGCCGGCACAGGCACGATGGGCCGAATGGCCTCCTTCTGTGCTGTATGATTCTATGATCATCGGGTCTGAAACTACAGAGAGAAATAGGCACGCTCCTGTTTTAAGTTAAATGAGAAGTTTCACCCCCAACATGTATGCATCCACAGGGAGCGAGAGCAGAGCAGGAGAGTCAACCTGGGAATATCTCGGGCACATCGTCATGGTCAGTAAGTCAGTCCTCCCCTTCACCACCAGGGAGCATCAAAGGAGACAGAGAGGAGAAGACATTTCACAACAAGAGAATGAAAGGCCGCTGTGGTGTACATTTAACACTGTAAAATAGTGCCATTAATTTTATCAAACTGCATGCAATTGAGCAATGCTTTAAATCAATCGCAGACTCGTACCTTCAAACTCCTTTTCAAAGAGTTCTCAGGAAACCTGTTCAACAATGGGAAGCAATGATGGCTGGCGTCATGTCAGGATATTAAACTTTCGATAGTTTGAGGAGCTCAAGATTGAATAGCAGTTGAGCCCATTTGCAGGAGAAGCCTGGGGGCTTTCTCACTCCTCGCCTCACGTTCCTTCACACAAAAAAAAATAATCAAAAGCATTATCATTCCCTGAAGAGCCTGCTTTTCATGCTGCTGAGCAACGAGCATCAAGGACCCAGCAGAGTGAGCTGATCACAGCCAGAGCAACAATGGTGGTGTTGGGATGGGGGTGGGGGTAATACAATTTTCCTCAACATTCCCAGATAAGATTCCTCCCCAGCGTCCCGGCCAATATTTATCCCTCAACCAACATCACTAAAACAGATTCTCTGGTCTTTATTACGTTGCTGTTTGTGGGAGCTTGCTGTGCGCAAATTGGCTGTGGCGTCTCCTACATTCCAACAGTGACCACACTTCAAAAGTACTTCACTGGGGTAAAGCGTTTTGGGATGTCCTGAGGTCGTGAAAGGCGTTATATAAATGCAAGTCTTTCTTTGACAATACTGTCCGGAGTTCGTTTACTGAACTATCAGCCTCACTCAAACAGCTCACAAACGCGGATTTTGGAATGTGGGGGAAAGAATCACTGTGGGTATGAGAAGCTCCCTGTAGTTGAGGCAAAAGGCACACTGTTGGGTAAACAGTAAAAAAAAAATCTTCACTCTGTATCGAACCCATTCTGGGTCTGACCTGGGAGTGCTCGACACCGACAGCTTGGCTGAAAATAGCAGAAACGCTTTGCATTTCCCAGCACAGATATCCTTCACCTCGATGAGCATAAAAATCATTCAGACATGCAGTCAGCAATGAAAATAAGCCACAGTGTAAGTCCTGTGTGTAAATTAGGACAGAGCGCTGAAGTACTAACATATCGATCACCTGCAGTTTTAAACATATTTGCTCTCAGATGGCATCCAAACCTTTATTTGTAATTGAATTCATATTTAATAATCTCAACACCTCTCCTGGATCATTTGACAAGACAAGGCGAGATGAACCAGACATTTCACAACCTCAACTTGTCAATCAAATCCTAATTCTCAGGAACACACTTGTGCAGAGGGAAGCATTCAAGAGTTCATGGGTAACAAGCGGGGTTAAGGGCTGCCCTGCACCAGTGCGCCCAGATCATGGGCAAAGATGTTCCCTGTATATGATATGCAGCAAAATCATGTTCTTTATAAGCATGTTCATGAGTCTACAATGTAGAGTGCAGAGAGAATCATCCCTCTGTCATTGTACTAACTCAGCACAGAGCAGGATTCAGCTGGGATCTTCCTGTTTGTATCACTGAGTTCAAGGCAACTTGCCCAGTGAGCCAAGAAAGCCCATTTGGGATGAGGTTCATTTTGACCAAGACAGTTGACAAAGGGCACTCCTATCTCATACAGGAATGCAACGGGAATAGTCAGGCAAAAAGTTGAGTCAAACAGACTTTTTTTAACGATTATCCTGCCACATCACACTGCATTGCGTTCATTTCCGTATTGGAGCTACTTACCTCACGATTTTTTCCTTCTAATGCATTTTCACAGCCTTTTTATATTACCCTGCTTTTAAAAATAAACATTTACAAGCTATTAAACATGGTAGCTGCCTCTTTCGAAACAGCAGCCAGCATCTGCCTCCTCTGGAGTTCGACCTGTTATCCTCATCGAGATGGGCTCGCCTCTCCTTCTGCACCAGTCTCAGTGAAGTGTCTCCAATTGACATGTTAATCGATCTTCTCCTTTCAGATACTGACTGGCCTGCTCTGAACTTACAGAATATTCTGTTTTGAATTCAGATTTCAAGTGTTTTAATCTATCTCAGTGCTTGGTAAATCTCCCCCCACCCCCCATATTAAAATTCCAATTACTCTATAATATTACCTCTTATACTGCACCAGGAACTATTTCAGTCGGTAATATGTCGATGGTTTATAATGCAATCAAGTCGGACTTGTTTCGTTCCCTAACGGCTGTACTACCAGGCTATTAAATATGATTTTCAGTCAACGCGTGCGATGAGAAATCTCAGAGGGGTTCACAGCCCACGTAACTTGCAGTCAGATATTGATTATTAAATGGCTGTCTTATAACTTCCATTTTAAAGTAGATCTCGCCTCGCAGATCCATCCCCTTTATTACAGCCACCTGGGGAAGGCTGTCCAGGCACATTCACCCACTCGTAACTTTGCTTTAAATTTCAGCCCTGAAATAAATTGATGTTTGTCTTTTAAAGAGTCTTTAAACGCAGCGTTCACCGTCCTGGAGACCTGAAGTCTCACGCGGGGTTCTAATTTCTTACAGCACCTGCCACCGTGTAAATGCTGTCTCCCTCCTGCCTTTCCATGGTGCTCTCCTCTCTGCCTCTCATTGCGTCCGTCACTCAAGCTGTTGATTCGAGCTCCTCAATCATCATGCAGCACAGAAGGAAGGCCGTTCAGCCCATCACGCCCGTGCTGGTGCCAGCTCGTCAACTGGAGCCATTTGATCTGGTCCCTGCCCTTGACTTTTATCATTTTATTGTCTTCTTTTGCAATCCATGTCAGATGTTGTCACAATCTCCACCTCGCGAGCCGCTCGTGCCAAAGTCCTCCACGTTCCAATCGGGCTCCATGTGAAAATGTTTTTCCGAAGTTCTCTCTTCGTTCTTCTCATGACAACCCAGAGTCTTTACCTCCTTGTTATCAATTCGCAACCAGCGGAAACCGTCTTTCACTATTTACAATGTCAAAACCTTTCATAATTTTGAAAACCTCTATTAGATGCCCTTTGCCCTTCTCCATTCCAGTCAAAAAGCCCCAATCTTACCTGGAATCATTCTAGTGACTCTTCATTGTCCCCTTTCCAGAACCGTAATACGCTTCCAATAATGGGGTGCTTCCAACTGCACCTATTATCCCCAATTGTGGCCTAACCGGTTACCTTCATTGCTCAAAATTCACATCCAGAAAGCAGAGGGGTTTAGGGAGGGAATTCCAGAGCGTGGGCCATGGGCAACTTGAGGCACAGTGGGGCAAAGGGAGGTGGGGGATGTACCAGAGGCCAGATTCAGAGGACCAGAGAGTTCCGGGCGTGGCCGGGGGGGGCACTATAATAGGGATACAAGAGGAGGTATACTTAAAGAAAGGTAATAAAACGACTACAGGAAGGCAGAATACCCATCGAAACTGGCCGCTAAACAAAAGTGCCTTCTCCCCCGTGACATTAATTTGTTGTTCACTGTTTTTGTGTATTCTCTCACAGGTAACGGAGACAAAGCTGAAATAAAAGGGATTCAACTCAGAGCACATTTCAGAATAAACAAGCAATGAAGAATTTCACGCTTTACAGCAGAAGCCACAGCATTTAATAAATCCTTTTAAAAATAGCTATCTCGCAGGCAGAGAAATAAAATGATAGTGTGCACACATCCAGACTAGCAATAAGGTAATAAAACCTCTGGTACAATTCATGGTGCCACAGTCAAGAAAACACACAGCTGCTGGTCTTTACTTACTAACACCACACACTCTAACAAAAGGATCGGAATGTGAAAAAAAGCTCCTGGACCTGGTCAACCGCTGGACATCACAGGTGTGCTGCTCCTGGACCTGGTCAACCGCTGGACATCACAGGTGTGCTGCTCCTGGACCTGGTCAACCGCTGGACATCACAGGTGTGCTGCTCCTGGACCTGGTCAACCGCTGGACATCACAGGTGTGCTGCTCCTGGACCTGGTCAACCGCTGGACATCACAGGTGTGCTGCTCCTGGACCTGGTCAACCGCTGGACATCACAGGTGTGCTGCTCCTGGACCTGGTCAACCGCTGGACATCACAGGTGTGCTGCTCCTGGACCTGGTCAACCGCTGGACATCACAGGTGTGCTGCTCCTGGACCTGGTCAACCGCTGGACATCACAGGTGTGCTGCTCCTGGACCTGGTCAACCGCTGGACATCACAGGTGTGCTGCTCCTGGACCTGCTCAACAGCTGGACATCACAGGTGTGCTGCTCCTGGACCTGCTCAACAGCTGGACCTGGTCAACAGCTGGACATCACAGGTGTGCTGCTCCTGGACCTGGTCAACCGCTGGACATCACAGGTGTGCTGCTCCTGGACCTGGTCAACCGCTGGACATCACAGGTGTGCTGCTCCTGGACTTGGTCAACCGCTGGACATCACAGGTGTGCTGCTCCTGGACCTGGTCAACCGCTGGACATCACAGGTGTGCTGCTCCTGGACCTGGTCAACCGCTGGACATCACAGGTGTGCTGCTCCTGGACCTGCTCAACAGCTGGACATCACAGGTGTGCTGCTCCTGGACCTGCTCAACAGCTGGACCTGGTCAACAGCTGGACATCACAGGTGTGCTGATCCTGGACCTGGTCAACAGCTGGACATCACAGGTGTGCTGCTCCTGGACCTGGTCAACAGCTGGACATCACAGGTGTGCTGCTCCTGGACCTGGTCAACAGCTGGACATCACAGGTGTGCTGCTCCTGGACCTGCTCAACAGCTGGACATCACAGGTGTGCTGCTCCTGGACCTGGTCAACCGCTGGACATCACAGGTGTGCTGCTCCTGGACCTGGTCAACCGCTGGACATCACAGGTGTGCTGCTCCTGGACCTGGTCAACCGCTGGACATCACAGGTGTGCTGCTCCTGGACCTGGTCAACCGCTGGACATCACAGGTGTGCTGCTCCTGGACCTGGTCAACCGCTGGACATCACAGGTGTGCTGCTCCTGGACCTGGTCAACCGCTGGACATCACAGGTGTGCTGCTCCTGGACCTGGTCAACCGCTGGACATCACAGGTGTGCTGCTCCTGGACCTGGTCAACCGCTGGACATCACAGGTGTGCTGCTCCTGGACCTGCTCAACAGCTGGACATCACAGGTGTGCTGCTCCTGGACCTGCTCAACAGCTGGACCTGGTCAACAGCTGGACATCACAGGTGTGCTGATCCTGGACCTGGTCAACAGCTGGACATCACAGGTGTGCTGCTCCTGGACCTGGTCAACAGCTGGACATCACAGGTGTGCTGCTCCTGGACCTGGTCAACAGCTGGACATCACAGGTGTGCTGCTCCTGGACCTGCTCAACAGCTGGACATCACAGGTGTGCTGCTCCTGGACCTGCTCAACAGCTGGACATCACAGGTGTGCTGCTCCTGGACCTGCTCAACAGCTGGACCTGGTCAACAGCTGGACATCACAGGTGTGCTGCTCCTGGACCTGGTCAACCGCTGGACATCACAGGTGTGCTGCTCCTGGACCTGGTCAACAGCTGGACATCACAGGTGTGCTGCTCCTGGACCTGGTCAACAGCTGGGCATCACAGGTATGCTGCTCCTGTACCTGGTCAACAGCTGGGCATCACAGGTGTGGTGCTCCTGGACCTGGTCAACAGCTGGGCATCACAGGTGTGCTGCTCCTGGACCTGCTCAACAGCTGGACATCACAGGTGTGCTGCTCCTGTACCAGCTCAACAGCTGGGCACCACAGGTGTGCTGCTCCTGTCCCTGGTCAACAGCTGGGCATCACAGGTGTGCTGCTCCTGTATCTGGTCAACAACCAATGAAATACAAATGTTTGTTCGGGAATTTCAGTTCAGCTCTGGGAATAACCTGTGCTGCGGAGCAGACTTGTACAACGAGTTTTTTAAAAACATTTAATCTTAATTTTTATATCAAAATTGCAGATAGTTGGTATGGGGAATGTGCAGTGGGCAGAACAAAGGAAGGAAAGGACTCAATGACAAGTCTGCCTGTAGCTTCGAATCTGGTTAAAGATGGCATGCATCAAACAGAGGTCAAACTTGACTGGATCCTGGGACCGATGCCACATTCTTTCCTCAGTACGAATGGAGCAGGAGTTAACTACGTCTTACTATTGCTGCATCGTATTCAAGAAGCTGCTCCATGACTTGTCAAAAGCCGCAATTGCATGTTTCTAAAGCTATCTGGTTTACTGGTGCAGCGTTTAAACAGGAAAGCAATTTCCGCTATTTCCTGAGAAACATCACTCCTCATTCATTCACCTCACTCCTCAGCAGTCCTCTCTCCTGACACCATTTGTGTTATTAGTCGCAGAAGCTCTGTCTCCGTGGCTGATTGGCCTCTCAGTATTTGAAATGCACTGTCACATCTGTCACCATGTGTCTTTCAGGGTCTTAGTTACAGAAGAGTAGATTGCTGGTTCTGAGTTTGGTCTACACTGGGATGGACATCTCTAATGTCTGTCTCAAGGCTCCCAGTTGTACTTGGCAGCTTCCAAACACATTGCGTCAGGCGGATTTGTAAAGCAGAAAGCTGGACGTAGATGTAGTGCAATATGGGATGAAGGCACACGAGTTTGTTTCGGTGATTCCCCAGTTAATCTCCAATCTCGGCAAAGCCACCAAGAGAAAAATGCCAAGTGCCCGCTGGCATCGTCTCCGCATAGGAACAGGGCAATTGGTGGACAAAACAAGACCAAGGTCCATCTGTTGGCTTTCTACCATCCAAGTAGTTGCATGATGCAACGGGGATGGAGTTATTGACTAATCATAGCAATCAATCAATGAGTCTACAACAGACCCAGACATGAGGCGAGGAAAACCCCAGTGGTGGAGAGCTTTGGGAACCATAGGTCCAAAGTCACCTGTTCCTCCCAAGCCTGTTACACTCACCACATGTCAAGTCTCATGGTGGATGGGAAAATTGGTCACTCGATTTTAGTCCACAGCACAAGCTGAGAATTTTCATAATACATCACTAATTATTATGGAACGGCAATCTCACTCAGAAAGGCTGGCGTGGAAAAAAATATAAATGTCACACGGGCGCGGGGAGGGCTTTTCTGAAGTAAGGGAGCTTTATCCCTTACCTGTGGTACACCTGATGCTGATCTGATGGGTGTAAAAATTGGGGGAACGTTCCCGTTCTTTAGCAATGACATGCACTTGATGAACTGGGACTCTCGACTGAAGATGCTTGTACAAAGACTAGTTTCACAGTATTGTGAATGGGAGCGACTCAGGGAGCTTTGGGCTTCCAGGTATCCTGTTTACTCTGCATTATTGAACTGATCTCCGCTGGGGGCTTTGCTGGACGAAGAACGTGGTTTCCAAAGCATTGCATACAAGAAATCAGTCCACATCTGCCCTCAATCCAGAAGAGCATCCCATTCACTGCAATTGAGGAGTGAAAGCAATCCAATAATGAAATACCGGCAGCTCGCCAGCTAGTCGTAAATTTAGAATTCTCTTCAAAGAGTTGGGGAGGAGGGCTCAGGGTTAAACATGCCTTTGGTCCGATTCAGAGCTGAGTTTATTGGGGCATATGACCAACCTGCCTGCTAGCAGCAAGTAGCTCACTGCAACATCGATAATACAAACCTTGCTCCAGCAACCCCTTCACCGAGATACCCTCCGACTCACCATGTAATAAGAGCGCCCTCCGCTTTGGGCGCAAACGGGAAATTGCACTGAAAATGCGCTTGAAATTGCGCTGGTTGGGTTACAGTTCAAATTTTGGACAAAATTAATTTGCTTAATCGCAAACATGAAATCGTCCATGAACCAGCACAATCCAGCAGCGTAACAGAATGTAATCGTTCCTTTTTTCTTTCCATTCAAAAGTATTCCTTGATCTATTTGAGAGTAGTAACCTGCTGCAGTTTTATTAATTCAGCTGCAAACGTGTTTATCACCACAGATCAGCATTTTTAATAAGGGTGTCCAGTCTTCCACTTGTGAGTAACTTGATTTAAAATCACTGAAAATTACTGAAAAGAAACTAAACTGGAACATTTACTAGTTTCATTGGTGTGTGCTAGTCAGTTTCCTAGTAAATTAAATATTCTTTGATATGTAAAAACTTGTTAAAATGTATCTCCTGGTGCCTGTGCACCTCAGAGAATGAGCCCAATTTAAAGAGTCTTCCCTCACCAGCGCAATTGGTGGAAACTCACAATTTCGACCTGGGGGCGTGGCCCGTTTTCTGCACGGAGCCTGAATCGGGCGAATTGAATGTTGATCCAGCGTAAAAGATCGCCGAAAACACGAACGCAAGCGGTTTTGGGCATAACTCACCGAGGTTTTGATATTCGCCCGATCTCTGGCGCTGTTTCTGCCGATTCGGCCTGGATTGCGCTAATATTACAGGCGTAAACCGGCGGGAAACTCGACCCCCGTTTCTACAGCGCACCCCTCGCGCTCCGTGGCTCACGGCGCATTCCTTGTACCGAGTCCGTGCAAAAATCATCCCCGGCCTGGAGCTTCCTCCGTGGGCGCGACCCGGAAGTTGGCCCCGAAAGTGGGGCCATTCTGCCGCTGTCGAGCCACGCTCAAATTTCCTGCCCGAGTGTAAAGTGGGCAGAAATGAGAGTGAACAAGCTGAGCCCAAGGCAAGTGCCAGCCAAACTCACACCACATATTTCTCTTCCTTAAGTATGAAAATTAAACTTTCAACTCAATCGACCATTATTCATGCACATCAGGCATGGCATGGTTGAGATGTTGCAATCGGAGAAGCCTTTCAATTATTAATGTGATTTACACTAATGCCATGAAAACGCGTTAAAAGAAACAGGAAGTACAGTGTAGGTCTCAGTGAGGATAATTCTTTTTAAAAGAAACACTCAATAAAACACCAGCGAAATGATTGTTTACAGCTGCGCCTGAAAATCGACTGGTAATTTGAAGAGTGCCTCTGAGCGAACCGCGATTGCAGGAAACTGGTACGTGAGGCTCTGTAACTTGGCAGCAGGGCCAGTTTGATGGGCAGAGATGCATTCAGGGCGGAGGGATTGATAGACAGTCGTAAAAGATCGAGGCGACGTGGGCGTGTTGCACTTACCCGCGGAGCTCACCTCCGCCCAGAATTCCGCCATCCCTTAAGCCGCGGAATTGATTGGCGCCCTGGTTTCGCGTGTCTCCGGGCGAAAATACGGAGGAGACTCGAGGCCCTCCGTCGGCACGCGGCACACGATAATAATATTACATGTGAGGCCCATGGCTCTCGTATCGATACAGAAGCCCTAGTAAAGATGACTAATGTTAAGCTGTGGCGAGGTCCGTATCAGTGACGTGACTCATTATCACAGGGTTGGAAAGCCCAGAACATTGAGATTGTTTAATAGTCGTCAGTGAAAATAATCTTACCTGGTGTTGGTGCGCCCTCTGATACGTTAAGGATATTTATGGGTCCTGTTCACACCTTCCTTGATGATTCAATGATGAAATGTGGCACTGTTGCACAGGCCAGGCACTCTCCAGTACGTTGTCCAATGACCCCTTCTTCTGCAGTGTGAGTCTCAGCAGTGAGCATCTGCTTGCTGTTTGACTGTAAGGGGCATCACAGCTGAGCAGGCCTTCTTCCAATATCCACACAGGGGTCACTGTCGCAAACAGGAGCAGGAGCCCTGGCCGACTTTTCACCTCCCTCACCCCCTGGGGTCTTCGAGGGCAAATTGAAGCAGCCTCGTGACTGTCCGGCTAAGGTCAGCTAACTCTGCACAGGCCGGGCATCGAACCTGGAACACTCAGTACCACATCGTGGCGGTGCAGTTACTCGGGAGCTATCTGGGCTTCACCTCATTCATTTCATCAATAAAGATTCATTCAGACCAAGAGCAGCTCCTGGGTTTTGTCCCGTGTGAATAGGAATATTTCGAAGAGCACTATTAGTTGCTTCAGGATTGAAGGCCTTCCAAGCAAAGACCAAGAAGAAATCTCTCGAACAGAAGAGATTTCAAGGTCTTTGTCCAGAGTAAAATTTCCTGGCTTTTTCCCAATCGTTTAATAGACTGAAACAGTATCAAGAGCAATGCACAATATAAAGCTACAATTCACCACACGAGTCTCCAGCATTTTCTTGTGTTCTGTATTCCTTCAGGGTCTTTTGAAAAATCTATTATTTCCAAGATTGCAAGCCGGCTACCAATTCATCAACTGACCACCAATTCATCAACCAAGTAAAACAACAGGATTTCTTTCATGTGGAAGGAATGGAGACTGAAGAGACAATAAGCTCCCCCCACCCCCGCTCCATCAACCACTTCTGAGAGCAAAACATATAAATCTACCCCCCTCCCCCGCCACCCATGGAATATTACGACACGCAGCTTTGCAAGAATTTATTTTCTGATGGATGGAAAAGAAGCACGAGACTTCGAACCATTCACAACTGCTTACGTTCCATCAAGGAGCACAGACATTCTGAGCCAATTTTTCAGCAATCTGTCGGTGTCACAATAAAACCCATCTCAGCACGAGTTGCAGGTTTTAGGTCCAACTGTGCTTTTGCTTTAACCTGTGGTGTCAGACATACTCAGCAAGGGAGAGAAACGCCCTTACAATGTCTAACTGAAGGTTGGAAAACAACTGCTGGCTTTTTTGATGGGGGGGCAGGGTGGGGGCGGAGAGTTGACTCTTAGAATCTTAGGATCAAGGTGAGGTCCTTCAGGCCCAAAGAGATTGAATAGTTTCTCACCATTTAAAAAATATTTTTCCATTCTTCCTACCAAGGCGAATCACCTCACATTTCCCTACATTATACTCCATCTGCCACCTTCTTGCCCACTCTCTCAACCTGTCTATATCCCTTTGCAGACTCTTTGTGTCCTCCTCACAGCTTACTTTCCCACCTAGCTTTGTGTCGTCAGCAAACTTGGATACATTACACTCGGTCCCTTTGAGAATCCCTACGTGGTCAGTTTTCAGTAAAATATTAAAATGTCTACGTGGCAAAGAAGCAGCATGTAAAATGGTTAGAAAGGGTTAATTAGTTAGTAACTGAGATTGGTACAAGTGGCCTGGCCCTCCTGCTGGGCCATATGTTTGCGTAGTCAGCAGGGTTGCATGGTCTTATCAATGATAGGTCTTTGATGTGAGTCAAGGACTGGTCTGAATGTCTCCATGTCTATGGCAGATCAATATAGGTAACGAGCTTAGCCAAAGTTGAAAGACATTCCAGGTTGGGAGATAAGGAACAGAAGGAACAGGGAAGAACATTCCAAGTTGGAAAGTGAGGAAGTTATCCCCTTTGATGTCTAACAGCAGCATGATCAGCACATGGACGATTTATGATTGGCCGGAAATAATGTAACCTCGCATGGCAACCTATGCCCGGCTTATGATTGGTGTTGACCCTCGTTAAGTATGTTCCAACCCTATTCATCTGTATAAAAACGTGTGGATTTCTGTATGTTTTTGTTCTTGCTCTGCCAGCATAGAGGGACTCTATCAGGAGTCCAAATCAATGCTGCAGACTAAGAACCCTGCTATTAAAGATGTGTTGAACTTTAAAATGTATTCGACTTCAGTTATTACTGAACCAGACTGAGGGGAAAGAATCCGGACCGTCACCTTCATCTAAGTCACTAATATAGATTGTAAATAGCTGGGGCCCAAGTACTGATCCTTGCGGCACCCCACTAGTTACAGCCTGCCAACCTGAGAATGACCCGTTTATCCCGAGTCTCTGTCTTCTGTCCGTTAACCAACCCTCTATCCATGCTAATATAGTACCCCCTTATATTGTGTAAAAACCTTTTGTGTGGAACCTTATCGAATGCCTCTTGAAAATCCAAACATACTACATCCACCGGTCCCTCGAGCACACAGCCAGCACAGACACAGGACTGAATGGCTTCTTTCTGTGCTGTAAATGTCCAGAGTTCGAGGTTAAGCCCTGACCAGATTCAGGCTGCATTTACATTATAATGGCAGCACTGATTAGAAGCTGAAGATATCGGGGTAGATCTTGAGTTTGTGCGACAGCGTAAAACGGGTGATAGAAAGTCGGCAGCCCCTTTTACATCTCTCCCCATTTCTACTTCGATAAACTCCAAAAAAATATCAAGTTCAAGTCAATGGTAATGCATGTCCCTGCAGACACCTGGCAATGGGTAATGAGCAGTGTGACATGTTTAAAAGAGAATAATTAATAATTACTGGTGAAATGGGCACGGATGTTGGATATTAAGAGTGAACAAATTGGTCCTGCTTTCGGTTCAAAATTTCTTACATGTGGTCTCATTAAATCAAGGTGCCCCCCTCCCTCCCCACCTTAAACTGGTGCTGGGCCCCACAGTGAGTTAATTCACATCCCTCTGCCAACACCGTGTTCAACAGCTGCGCTGGCTAATAGACCCTTATAGTCCTGAAGGTGACTCGCATTAAATCTTAATTTCCTGAATCAAATAAATAAGCTGTCTCTCTGGTGAGCGCTCCAATTATCCTGAGGGACTGAAAACACAGATTGGAACAATGCTGATGATAGTATCCTGCGTGCACTAACTAACATAAGCCTGTACAGTGACACTGGGGCTGAGTGTCATCTCACAGCGAGAGCTCAGGCGCCACAACATGAGATCTTGGTTGACGAAGATTCAGAAACAAACAGACTTAGAATCATAGAATAATACGGCACTGAAGGAGGCCATTCTGCCCATCGTGCCTGTGCCGGCTCTTTGGGAGAGCTATCCAATTAGTCCCACTCCCCCTGCCCTTTCCCCATAGCCCTGCAAATTAATTCCCTTCAAGTATTCAAGTATTCCCTTTTGAAAGTTACTATTGCACCTACTTCCACCGCCCTTTCAGGCAGTGCATTCCAGGTCGTAACAACTTGATGCATAATTTATTTTCCCTTTGTGTCATCTCTGGTTCTTTTGCCAATTACCTTAAATCTGTGTCCTCTGGTTACCACTGGAAACAGTTTCTCCCTATTTCCTCGATTAAAACCGGTCATAATTTTGAATACCTCTATTCAATCTCCTCTTAACCTTCTCTGCTCCAAGGAGAAAATTTCCAGCTTCTCCAGTCTGTCCACATAACTGAAGTCCCTCATCTCTGGCACCATTCTAGTAAATCTCTTCTGCACCCTCTCTAAGGCCTTCACATCCTTCCTAAAGTGTGGTGCCCAGAATTCAACAAAATACTCCAGCTGAGGCCTAACCAGTGTTTCATAAAGATTGAACATAACTTCCTTGCATTTGTACTCTATGCCTCTATTAATGCAGCCAAGGATCCCATATGCTTTTTTAACAGCCTTGTCAACTTGTCCTGCCACATTCAAAGATTTGTGTGCACACACCCCCAGGTCTCTCTGTTCCTGCACCCCCTTTAAAATTTAGTTTATATTGCCTCTCCTCATTCTTCCTACCAAAATGTATCATTTCACACTTCTCTGAGTTAAATTTCATCTGCCATGTGCCTGCCCATTTCACCAGTCTGTCTATGTCCTCCTGAAGTCTGTTGCTATCCTCATTGTTTACCACATTTCCGAGTTTCGTTTCATCTGCAAACTTTGAAATTATATCCCGTATACCCAAGTCCAGATCATTAATATATATCAGAAAGAGCAGTGGTCCTAATACAATAAGTTTGCAGATGACACCAAGATTGGTGGCATTGTGGACAGTGAAGAAGGTTATCTAGGATTGCAACGGGATCTTGATAAATTGGGCCAGTGGGCCGATGAATGGCAGATGGAGTTTAATTTAGATAAATGTGAGGTGATGCATTTTGGTAGATCGAATCGGGCCAGGACCTACTCCGTTAATGGTAGGGCGTTGGGGAGAGTTATAGAACAAAGAGATCTAGGAGTACAGGTTCATAGCTCCTTGAAAGTGGAGTCACAGGTGGATAGGGTGGTGAAGAAGGCATTCAGCATGCTTGGTTTCATTGGTCAGAACATTGAATGCAGGAGTTGGGATGTCTTGTTGAAGTTGTACAGGGCATTGGTGAGGCCACACTTGGAGTACTGTGTACAGTTCTGGTCACCCTATTATAGAAAGGATATTATTAAACTAGAAAGAGTGCAGAAAAGATTTACTAGGATGCTACCGGGACTTGATGGTTTGACTTACAGGGAGAGGTTAGACAGACTGGGACTTTTTTCCCTGGAGAGTAGGAGGTTTAGGGCTGATCTTATAGAAGTCTATAAAATAATGAGGGGCATAGATAAGGTCGATAGTCAAAATCTTTTCCCAAAGGTAGGGGAGTCTATAACGAGGGTGCATAGATTTAAGGTGAGAGGGGAGAGATACAAAAGGGTCCAGAGGGGCAATTTTTTCACTCAAAGGGTGGTGAGTGTCTGGAACGAGCTGCCAGAGGCAGTAGTAGAGGCGGGTACAATTTTGTCTTTTAAAAAGCATTTGGACAGTTACATGGGTAAGATGGGTATCGAGGGATATGGGCCAAGTGCAGGCAATTGGGACTAGCTTAGTGGTATAAACTGGGCGACATGGACATGTTGGGCCGAAGGGCCTGTTTCCATGTTGTAACTTCTATGATTCTATAATACTGACCCCTGGGGAACACCACTGTCAACTTCCCTCCAGTCTGAAAAACATCTGGTCACCGTGACTCTCTGCTTTCTGTCCCTTCGCCAACTTTGTATCCACGCTACCACTGTCCCTTTAATCCCATGGGCTTTAATTTTGCTGACAAGTCTATTATGTGGTATTTCATTAAATGCCTTTTGAAAGTCCATATACACAATATCAGCCGCACTACCCTCATCAACCCTCTCCGTCAAAGAACTCAATCAAGTTAGTCAAACACGATTTTCCTTTAGCAAATCCGTGCTGACTTTCATTTATTCACCCATACTTTTCCAAGCGACAATTAATTTTGTCCCAGATTATTGTCTCCAAAAGTTTCCCCATCACCAACGTTAGGCTGACTGGCCAATAAATGCCGGGTTTATCCCTCTCCCCTTTTTTGAACAGGGGTGTAACACTTGGAATCCTCCCGTCCTCTGGCACCACCCCCATATCTCAGGAGGATTGGAAGATTGTGGCCAGAGCCTCCGCAATTTCCACCCTTACTTCCCTCAGTAACCTAGGATGCATCCCATCCGGACCTGGAGACTTTTGTGCTTTGAATACTGCCCATCTTTAAAGTACCTCCTCTTTATCTATTATTATCCTATCTAACATCGCTACGAACTCCTCCTTTACTGCAACATTGGCAGCGTCCTCTTCTCTAGTGAACTCAGATGCAAAGTACTCATTCAGTACCTCAGCCAGGCCCTCTGCCTCAGCAAGAAGATCTCCTTTTGGTCCCTAATCAATCCCACCCTTCCATTATCTACCCTTTTCATATTTAAGCTTTAAGTTTTAGTCTTTTTTGCAGTGCATAGAATCATAGTCAAATGCAGCACAAATGGAGGCCATTCAGCCCATCGTGCCTGTGCCTGCTCTTTGGTAGAGCTGTACAATTAATCCCACTCCCCTGCTCTTTCCCCATTGCCCTGCAAATTTTTCCCAGTTAAATATTTATCCAATTCCCTTTTGAAAGTTGGAGGTATATCTTGACTAATTTGTCGTACAACATAAATTCACGCATGCTAGCAGTTTTCTGAGACATTACTTCGCCAAAACAGTCTTTTAAAAAAATAGCGAGACAAAATTAAATGTCTTGAGCCTAGCAGGGCTCTATTGCATCGCACCTTCTGAAAGCATCACACTGCAGAGTGTCAAACCTCAAAGCATCATACATCCATTGAGCAAAAATAGGTGATTGAAATCAGCACTTACCTAATATCCAATTGATAAACTGTAAACAAATCAAGAAGTACCAATCAGTCACCAGCAGAAATCTGAGCAATCAAATACGTCAATTGTTCTTTCACATATTTTCAATTGACATTTTCTTTCTTCATTCACGTCAGAGCTCAGAGTAATTATTATAAAAAGAAAGACCGGCATTCATACAGCGTCTTTCACCACCTCAGGACGTCCCAAAGCACTTTACAGCCAATGAAGTACTTTTGAAGTGTAGTTTTAATGTAGGAAACGCAGCAGCCAGTTTGCGCACAGCAAGCTCCCACAAACAGCAATGTGATAATGACCAGATCATCTGTTTCACTGATGTTGTCTGAGGAATAAATAATGGCCAGAACACCGGGGAGAACTCCCCTGCCCTTGTTCAAAATAGTGCCGTGGGATCTTTTACATCCACCTGAAAGGACAGAGGGGACCTCGGTTTAATGTCTCATCCAAAAGATGGCAACTCCAGCAGTGCAGCACTCCAATGAAGTGTCAGCCTAGGTTTTATGCTCAAGTCTCTGGAGTGGGGTTTGAACCCATGACCTTCTAACTCAGACGCGAGAATACTACCCACTGAGCCACAGCAGAGCCCCTCAGCAGTGGGCTGTCCCAATACCGACTGTCCCTCCAAATTTCCCACCCACAATGGCAGGACACTGACCTTGGCTCAGTCCAAAAGCTTGCCTGAGATCAAGAACATAGGGCTCGATTTTGCGATCGCGTTTCCGGCGGGATCCCAGCGGGGTGGCCCCGAAAATCCCGATATCCGGTCACGTGACCGGATCGCGACGAAATCCCGGCCACTTCCGGGTACCGCGCTGACGTGCGGGGCTGCGCGCGCAAGCCCCGCTGGTGGGAATCCCGCAGGCAATTAAAGCCAGTGGGGTTCCACTTGAGAGTACTTACCTTGCTCGTTGTGGTCAGTTAATGAGCTGAATCAGCTGTCAAAAGAGGAAGTGTGGGATTTTAGGTTCAAGGCAGTGAGTTTTACACACTGGGGGAAACAGTACCTTTCCAACCAGGCGTGTTGCAGCCAGCAGCCTGTGGCAGGTGCCAAGGTGCGCTCCACGGGGGAGAGCCCTCACCCACGCAGGAGGCCACCGCGTCACATAGGGCAACCCCTGCCCTCCACCACCCCCCGCCAAGCCAGAGGACAGACCGACACGAAACCGCAGCCCCAGTCCGAGGACCCACCCACCTACCCTGCACAACCCCTCACACCAACACCTGCCAGATGGGTGGTGCGTTGACATCGTCGGAGGACGAACAGGATGACCAGCCCCAGCAGCCTCGCAGTCCACGCCGTCCGCCTCGGAGAGGTGGGGCCCCCCAACACGGTGCTGCGGCACACCCACCTGCACAGCAGGAGGGAGGGCAACCGCAGAGAGAGATGCGTCGCAGGAGGCACTACCCTCCGCACAGGGTGTACAGAGCGAGGCTCAGCTTCATGGACCTCTCCGAGGAGCAGTGCATACGGAGGCTCAGAGTCAATCGCCAGGTAGTCGCCGACATCTGCAGCCTCCTTAACGACGAGCTGCTCCCTGATGGACCAAGCAGCATCTTCTTACCTGTCGCCGTCAAAGTCACCACTACCCTCAACTTCTTCGCATCCGGTTCCTTCCAGGGTGCCACCGGGGACATCACCGGGGTCTGTCAGTCCTCTGCACACAAGTGCATAAGGCAGGTCACCGATGGGTTGTTCCGCAGGGCCTCGACCTACATCAACTTCGCCATGGACGAGCGCAGCCAGATGGAGAGGGCGGTTGGATTCCATGCCATGGCCGGCTTCCCACGGGTGCAGGGTGTAATCGACTGCACCCACATCGCAATACGGGCACCTCCGCATGAGCCAGGGCTGTTCATCAACAGGAAGGGGTATCACTCCATGAACGCCCAGCTCATCTGTGACCACCGCCAGAGATTCCTACACGTGTGCGCCAGATACCCCGGCAGCTGCCACGATGCCTTCGTCCTCAGGGAGTCCGCCGTCCCGCCCATCCTGCAGGCACCCAACGCCGGCAACGGCTGGCTCCTCTGCGACAAGGGATATCCCCTGCACACGTGGCTCATGACACCTCTGAGGAACCCCATCACCGAGCCGGAGCGTCGGTACAATGACAGCCACACTGCTACCAGGTCTACAATTGAGCAGATCATAGGGCTTCTCAAGATGCGCTTCAGGTGCCTTGATCGTTCTGGGGGAGCGCTGCAATACACACCATTCAGAGTGGGACGAATCATAGTTGTCTGCTGTGCCCTGCACAACATGGCCCAACAGAGAGGGGTGCCGCTGGAGGAGGCCCCATCCACACCCGCCACCCACATTGAGGAAGGCGAGGGCGAGGAGGAGGAGGAGGAGGAGGAGGAGGAGGCGGAGGAGGAGGAGGCGGAGGAGGAGGACGCGCCAGAGGATGTTGGACGACCCATGCGCCGAGCCGCGACTCACCGGGATGGTCGCCGGGCCAGGGACGCACTCATACGTCAACGGTTCTCCTAGAGTCAGACACTGCGAGGCGCTCGCATCTCCTCACCTGCACATGCGAGCGGCCATACCAGCCCCCTCCACTGAAGAGTGCTGCCAGTAATCCTGCACCCACAGCAGTGTGCCCAATGGGTGGCAGCAGGTGTTCGCCGGCATGATGGCCTCCACGGAACGCACCTATTGCACAAGCCGCGGAAGAATGGACGAGAGGTGGCAGGAGTGGTGAGAATAGAGTATTTAATATCTCGAATGTGACATTATATAAGAAAAAAAGTACAAAATAATAAACACCCTGGTGTATTCCCTTTGTGATTATAAGGCCTTTGCAATTCTTTTCCGGGAACCCCTACGTGGTGCTACCCCTGTGGCTCCAGCAGAGGTAGTGGCAGGTTGCTCGTCTTCTTGCCTTGACCGGGTAGATGCTTTTGGCGGACGGCCCCTGGGTTTCGGTGCCCGTGAGGGCACCTCCACAGACTGCTCCTCCTGCACCGGGGCAGGGGGAGACTCGGCCACCTGGAGAGGAGGCACCATTGCGGGTACTGGTTGAGAGGTGGGCGACGGGTGGGACGTGGGGGCGCCTTGAGAGGCGTCCCCGCTTCCATGTCCCCGGTCACCATCATCCCTCTCTTGGCCTCGGCCCACATCACCCCTTCCACCCTGCTGGACGGCAGTTTGGATAGCACGTGTGAGGCCTTGCAAGGCCACCCCTAGTGTATCCCTCAGCCTGTTGATGGTGTCGGAATGTTGCTCACCCTGAATCCGTACAGACGTTGTCAGGGCCTGCATGGACTCGATCTGGAGCTGTGCGTGACGCTCGAGGGAGGCCAGCCTGTCCTCCACCGCAGACAGTCCCGCACCTACCTGCGACACTGTGTCGCCGGTACCCTCCTGTGTCTGCGCCACCAATGCCCACATGCAGGAGGTGGACTCCTCCATCGCCTGCGCTATTGTGGACAATGCGCGCGGCACCTCTCCCAGTACCTCAGCAATTAGCTGGTGGCCCTCGACGACTCTCCTTTTCACTGGTGGCCCCCTGGGTTCAGCATCTGGGTCCGGCTGAGCAGAGCCTGGAGATGAGTGCTCCCTCCATCGCGGACCCTCCGCGGCTGCCCCTGCCACCAGGGTCTGCTCATGCTCACTCGTGCGCTGTGACTCACCAAGTGCTACCCCAACTAGTTGGCGAGGGGGACCCACCGAGGTGCGTGTCTCTGCGCTGGTGGATGGTTGGCTCTGATGTGACGATGCACCCTCAGAGACCGCCATGTCCTCTGAGGAATCGCCCTCCACGATCGCTTCACCCAAAGACGGACCTGCAAGAGAACAGAGGGCACTTTGAGGCATGTGGACCAACTTGACAGTGCGCCTGATGGCAGGTGATGAGACGGTAACTCGCGATCATGGGTGTTGAGTGTCAGCTTTCCCTTACCGGCCGTTTCGGCAGCGACACACTCGCCATCGGCCACCGACAGGCAATGTCGCGTGCGGGCGAGGTCGAGCGCCTCCACCTCTGCGTCGGTGAGCTCCACCACTTGCGGCGGCCCACCTCCGGTGCGTGCCCTTTCCCTATTGTTCTTGCTTCTCTTCTCTTGTGAAGGCAAAACACAGATGTGTGAGTGGGTGCGTATTGCATCGTGAGACGCATTGAGCATCGGTGTGGTTGGGTTGAGCGTGGCGCGGATGGATGGGAGGAAGCGTGGGCCACGTGCCCATCCCATTGCATGGGGATTGGGGTGTGTGGTAGTGTTCGGGTGGGGTCAGGGACGGTGGGTACTTGCGTGCACGGCGAGGATGGTGAATGAGTGGCTGTGAGGATTGCTGATGGAGCGCAGTGGTGGCTGTGCAGGAGGGGGTTGTGATCTGTTTGGCGTGATGGTGGGGACGGGATGTGGGAGGGTGCGTTGGTGTACTCACCTTGCCAGACCTAGTTAGGTCATTGAAGCGCTTGCGGCACTGCTCCCCAGTCCTTGGGGTGTTACCCCTGCTGCTCACCTCCGCCGCCACCTCTGCCCATGCCTTCCTGGTTGCGGCGGCAGGGAACTTGCGTCCATCTTCTGGGAAGAGTGTTTCCCTCCTCCTCCTCAAGCCCTCCAGCATCAGCTGCAGTGCCAGGTCTGAAAAACGGGGCGCAGCCTTTCCCCTTTGCTGAGCCATCGTCTCAAACCGCTTGCTTGTAGCAGGAGGGGCTTTGGGAGACTGCCCCTTTAACTGGAGCTCCTACATCGCGTCGACGGTACTGCGCATGCGCAGCCGGCCGGCACGCAGCTGGGGAGCGCAGAACCCGGAAGCAGGGCTTAATCAGTTCAATTATCCCGCGATCGCGTGGGGGACGCACACGATTAGCCGTCCGCGTTTTCCACGCTCCCGGAGGACCACCCGCTGGGAACCCGCAGGCCTGCTAAATTCGAGCCCATAGAGTTCAGGTATTCCTATAGGTTTGGGATAATAACCTCACAGATAGAGCCCGACACTGTGAGTGCACAGGGACCAACAGACATTAATCTGAAACTCAAAACTGCTGAAGCAGCCCAGGGCTCCCTCACACTGATGGGCTTGGATCCAAATTAAACATTCAAGATAAATGGAGAATTATAGAGAAAAGAAGCAGAAGGGATGATAAATTAATCATGCAGTTTTTGTAACTGCTCAATTGTTAAAGCCAATGATGTCTGGATTCCTATTAATCACATAAACTCTGAAAGAAGACTTAATTATTCAAGCAGTAAAAGGCTTGGACTCGTTTCTAATCAGACTAAATCAAAATGGATCACCCTGCATGGAGATTGCAATCCCTGAGTGTCCTGGTCAACATTTACCCTTCAACCAACATCACTGATCTGGTCATTATCACACAGCTGTTGTGGGATCTTGCTGTGCGCAAATTGGCTGCCGCATTTCCTACATAACAACAGTGACTGCACTTCAAAATGCTTCATTGGTTGTTAAGCGCTTTGGGACGTCCTGCGGATGTGACAGGCACACTATGGTTGGACGGATTCCTGGAGGTTTCATCACATGACCTCTCGCTTTCAATGGCCCTGCCCAAACAGCCGTTATTCCCATTTCCAATATTTCTATAACTAATAAACGAAAGTGTTCAAAGATTTTTTTTTCCGTGCGGTAAAAAAAATCTTTGAACACTTTCGTTTATTAGTTACCAACCTCCAGGATTCCCTGGAGGGCAATCCTGGAGGTTGGTAACACTAATATAAATGTAAGCCTATATATAATGCAAGCCTATAATAAATGCAAGTCCATATATACATAATGCAAGCCTATAATAAATGCAAGCCTATAATAAATGCAAGTCTATATATATATAATGCAAGCCTATAATAAATGCAAGCCTATATATATAATGCAAGCCTATAATAAATGCAAGCCTATAATAAATGCAAGCCTATAATAAATGCAAGTCAATATATATATATATATATAATGCAAGCCCATAATAAATGCAAGCCAATAATAAATGCAAGCCTATAATAAATGCAAGCCTATATATATATAATGCAAGCCTATAATAAATGCAAGCCTCTGTATATATATATATATATATATATATATATATATATATATAATGCAAGCCTATAATAAATGCAAGTCTATAATAAATGCAAGCCTATATATATAATGCAAGCCTATAATAAATGCAAGTCTATATATAATGCAAGTCTATATATATATATATATATATATATAAAATGCAAGCCTATAATAAATGCAAGTCTATATATATATATATAATGCAAGCCTATAATAAATGCAAGTCTATATATATAATGCAAGCCTATAATAAATGCAAGTCTATATATATATAATGCAAGCCTATAATAAATGCAAGTCTATATATATAATGCAAGCCTATAATAAATGAAGCTTATATATGTATATAATGCAAGCCTATAATAAATGCAAGTCTATATATATAATGCAAGCCTATAATAAATGCAAGTCTATATATATAATGCAAGCCTATAATAAATGAAGCTTATATATATATATATATAATGCAAGCCGATAATAAATGCAAGTCTATATATATAATGCAAGCCTATAATAAATGCAAGTCTATATATATATAATGCAAGCCTATAATAAATGCAAGTCTGCATATATAATGCAAGCCTATAATAAATGCAAGTCTATATATATATATATAATGCAAGCCTATAATAATTGCAAGTCTATAGAAATATATAATGCAAGCCTATAATAAATGAAGCCTATATATATATATAATGCAAGCCTATAATAAATGCAAGTCTATATATATAATGCAAGCCTATAATAAATGCAAGCCTATATATATATATAATGCAAGCCTATAATAAATGCAAGCCTATATATATATAATGCAAGCCTATAATAAATGCAAGTCTATATATATATAATGCAAGCCTATAATAAATGCAATGCTATATATATATAATGCAAGCCTATAATAAATGCAAGCCTATATATATATAATGCAAGCCTATAATAAATGCAAGTCTATATATATATGTAATGCAAGCCTATAATAAATGCAAGTCTATATATATATAATGCAAGCCTATAATAAATGCAAGTCTATATATATAATGCAAGCCTATAATAAATGCAAGCCTATATATATATATAATGCAAGCCTATAATAAATGAAAGCCTATATATATATAATGCAAGCCTATAATAAATGCAAGCCTATAATAAATGCAAGTCTATATATATATAATGCAAGCCAATAATAAATGCAAGCCTATAATAAATGCAAGCCTATACATATATAATGCAAGCCTATAATAAATGCAAGCCTATAATAAATGCAAGTCTATATATATATAATGCAAGCCTATAATAAATGCAAGCCTATAATAAATGCAAGGTCTATATATATATAATGCAAGCCTATAATAAATGCAAGCCTATAATAAATGCAAGCCTATAATAAATATATATAATGCAAGCCTATAATAAATGCAAGCCTATACATATATATATATAATGCAAGCCTATAATAAATGCAAGTCTATATATATATGAATGCAAGCCTATAATAAATGCAAGCCTATATATATACATATAATGCAAGCCTATAATAAATGCAAGTCTATATATATAATGCAAGCCTATAATAAATGCAAGCCTATATATATATAATGCAAGCCTATAATAAATGCAAGCCTATAATAAATGCAAGTCTATATATATATATAATGCAAGCCAATAATAAATGCAAGCCTATATATATATAATGCAAGCCTATAATAAATGCAAGCCTATTTATATATATAATGCAAGCCTATAATAAATGAAAGCCTATATATATATAATGCAAGCCTATAATAAATGCAAGCCTATAATAAATGCAAGTCTATATATATATATAATGCAAGCCAATAATAAATGCAAGCCTATAATAAATGCAAGCCTATATATATATATAATGCAAGCCTATAATAAATGCAAGCCTATATATATAATGCAAGCCTATAATAAATGCAAGCTTATAATAAATGCAAGCCTATAATAAATATATATAATGCAAGCCTATAATAAATGCAAGCCTATACATATATATATATATAATGCAAGCCTATAATAAATGCAAGTCTATATATATATGAATGCAAGCCTATAATAAATGCAATCCTATATATATATAAATGCAAGCCTATAATAAATGCAAGTCTATATATATAATGCAAGCCTATAATAAATGCAAGTCTATATATATATGAATGCAAGCCAAATATAAATGCAAGTTTATATACTATTATTTGGCTGATTTTAAGCAATTTGTAGCATCTTTGCCATTTCTGCTGCATTTATTCCTCATGAAAATTACATTTCTGATCACAAAAATAAATAACGGGGCAGGATATTAGGCCTTAGGGGGAGGCCCGACCAGGACACACAACTGTAATTATGGAGAATTTAACCCTTTTTCTTTCCTCCATCACCCAAACGTTTCATTCCTCCCTTCTTAATTTCCTTGCTCCACCCATCACACAAACCATCCCCCTGAATCCATCCAGCGATGGAGAATTGATTTCTCTGAGGAAAGAACTGCCATAAACAACTGCAGCCTCCACACCAAACATTCTCCTTCGTTTTCAAGCACTGCAGACCCAATAAATAATGATTTGTGCCACTTTTCACCCAGGAAAGAGGAAGAAAACGATTTCAGTGGAGAGGCGTGCGCTGGACAAATAGCACAAATTCTATATTGCTGATGATCGAAAGAATTAACCACAAATAAAATTCAAGGGAAAAGGGGGCAAATGAAATAAAGGGAGAGCATGGAAAGGAGCAGAAAAAGCAGGACGAGAAAACATTGAAACACAGAAAACAAAAGGAGGGGAATAAAAGGCACAGATAAGTAGAGAAAAGGGAGAGAAAATAAAAACAGAAATAATCAAAAGAGAAAAATCGATGTAAACATGAGATTGAGAGACAGGAGTGAGGGGAGAGGTGGGGTGAGTAGTTGGTCTCCACAGAGAGAGTCTCCCAACATGTCATCCTGGGACTCCCAACAAGAAATTGTCTGGGTCGCCACAGGGTGCAGAGGAACAGCTACCCCAGGCCACTCTCCCAAACCTGCTAGTGTCCAGCTCATGAGTGGCATTGGCAGAGGCCTGGCCGAATGTCTCCTCCCTGCCTCTTAAACATCATGATGTGAAGATGCCGGTGATGGACTGGGGTTGACAATTGTAAACAATTTTACAACACCAAGTTATAGTCCAGCAATTTTATTTTAAATTCACAAGCTTTCGGAGGCTTCCCCCTTCGTCAGGTGAACGATGTGAAAATGAAATCCTCGAAATGAAATCGCATTTATAATTCACAGAACAATGCTCGGTGAGTACAGACAGTTTTTTCAACTGCCCATTGCCAAGGCAATCAGTGTGCAGACAGACAGGTGTTACCTGCCAGGTCTCACAGAATATACAAATCACCAAAAAAAAAAACAACAAACAAAAAAAAAACAGAGATAGAGAGGTAGAAACATAGAAAAGACAGCAACTGACCCGTTATATTAAAAACAGATAACATTTGTTCGCTGGTGGGGTAACGTGTAGCGTGACATGAACCCAAGATCCCGGTTGAGGCCGTCCTCATGGGTGCGGAACTTGGCTATCAATTTCTGCTCGAC
Organism: Heptranchias perlo; assembly: GCF_035084215.1. Classification (NCBI taxonomy): domain Eukaryota; kingdom Metazoa; phylum Chordata; class Chondrichthyes; order Hexanchiformes; family Hexanchidae; genus Heptranchias; species Heptranchias perlo. The sequence continues at coordinate 47,943,336 of NC_090344.1, forward strand.
GATTTTGCGTTGTCGTGTGTCTCGAAGGCCGCCTTGGAGAACGCTTACCCGAAGGTCGGTGGATGAATGTCCATGACTGCTGAAGTGTTCCCCGACTGGGAGGGAACCCTCCTGTTTGGCGATTGTTGCGCGGTGTCCGTTCATCCGTTGTCGCAGCGTCTGCATGGTCTCGCCAATGTACCATGCTCTGGGGCATCCTTTCCTGCAACGTATGAGGTAGACAACGTTGGCCGAGTCACAGGAGTATGAACCATGCACCTGGTGGGTGGTGTCCTCTCGTGTGATGAACATCAGCCAGCGTTTGCTGATAGCTGGGCTTCAGGAGTAGGCATGAGGGTATGGGCAATCTCCAACTTGCCCATTGATACCACAACACTATTTCGTGCCCAGCCACTGCCAATGGGACCTTTGTCAGACATCCATTGGCTTTACCGCCATCTTGCCATCTGTTAGTTGGCAACAATTATAGCATCTCTACGGGTGCAGTTGTAATCCCGCTGATGTGTCAATGCAAATCGTTTTCCAGACTGCAGCAACATTAAAGTGTCAGGATGACACAGGAGTCAGATCAGTAGACTGTATCCTTTATGCACTGGAACAGGAAAAGCGAAATTGATTCCACTCGTAGCTTTCACACTCATTTTTGATGGCAGTATAACTCCAGCGTAGAGCAAGGCAGGGAATGATGTCAGGAGTACAAGAAGCAATTTACAGTTTGTCTCACTTCATAGAGTTGTTTTGCTTCACTGCAGAATCCACTTTTTTCTCTGGATAAATTCAAACAAATTTCGACCATACGATGCATGATGTGCACATGAACACTCATGCGAGCATGCATCAAGGCACTGGCCGTTATTGTATCCACATGTCCAGGGGGCCTGGAAGCAGCTTTCCTGTTGCTAAAATTGCAACCGAACTGAGTGGCAGTATAACTCCAGTCTATCCAATTGGCAAGGGCTTCTGCAGGCAGAAGTTTGCTGTTCCACAAAAAGCATTTGAAGAAAACAATCAAGTAATAAAAGGCTCCTGAAACTACATTCAAGTGGAAATGTCTGTTGGTTGGAAATGAGGATATTGGCTCTGATTCAAAAGACAAAGGGCCTGATTTTAGCAGGCCTGCGGGTTTCCGGCGGGTTGGGTTTCGGGAGCGTGGTCAACACGCTCGGTGAAATTAGTGGGTTGCCCGCGCGATCGTAGCAGGCAACACACTAATAGGAATCAATTACCTACTCCTCCGGGGTCCGCGCTGCTGGTCTGCGCGTCGGGCGGGCTGCGCATGCGCAGTACGATCTGTCAGCTGGAGACTCTCTAGTTAAAGGGGCAGTCCTCCACTGACAGATGCTGCAACCAATGGAACAAATTACAGCATGGAGCAGCCCAGGGGGAAGGCTGCTCCCAGTTTAATGATGCCTCACCCCAGGTATCATCAGATGGGGTGAGGAGGAGGGCGAAGACAGAGATCTTCCACCCGGCGGGTGGGAGGAAGCGGACAGCCTCTGCCACCAAGAAGGCCTGGCTCGAGGTGGCAGAGGGGGTCACCTGCGCAACCAACATATCGCCCACCTGCATACAGTGCAGGAGGCGCTGCAATGACCTCAGTAGGTCAGCCACAGTGAGAACACAAAGTCTTTCCCCTACACTCCATCTGCCACAACACTGCCCCCACCCCACATCTCCTTCGGCACCGCCAACACTACTCTGTCACATCACCCCTCATACCCACTCAAACCCCATCCTCATCTTATCTCCACCTACTCACCTCGCCAGTACTCATCCTGCCACTAACACGCGACCCAATCCTCATACAATCTCATGGCTCTATCCCATACTCACCCTCTCGTGCATCTCCCTCACGGCCAGCCTCACTCAACCTGCCACCACCTGTGCTGCAGCCACAGGGCATGCATCACATATGTGCAGTAGGCAGCGTAAGGCAAATGTTTCGTGAGCATGACAGGGGTGCACAAGGGTGTCGGAGGGTTTGCCATGGGTGTTACCTATATTGAATTTCAGAGCAACAAACAGCACACATACTATTGGCACCACCACTGCCATGTCTCCGCGAATCCTGTCTGTTGTGTCCAATAATGCCCGCTCCTGGGTATCACTATGAGGACCCACCACTAATGCCACCCATCGTGTTACTGCAGAGTAGGTGCAGGTGTATTTGCAGGGCTCTTCCGCACAGACCACTGAGAGACATCGGCGGTGTAGCCGGCTGCACCCTGGAAGGATGCGGAGGAGAAGTTGTGGAGGGCAGTGGTGACTTTGGCAGCAACAGGTAAGCACTTGGTGCTGGGGCCAGCCAGGAGCAGCTCGGCATGAAAGAGCCTGCAGATCTCCACGACTACATGTCGAGCGAATCTGCGCCTCCGTGTGCACTGCTGCTCGGAGAGGTCCGGGGAGCTTCGCCTCGGTCTGTGGACCCTGTGGCGAGGGTAGTGCCCTCTGCGATGCGTCTCTCTCTGCGGTAGCCCTCCCTCCTGCTGTGCAGGTGGGCGTGCAACAACACCGTGTTGGGGGGCTCCACGTCTCTGCGGCGGACGGCGTGGACTGCGAGGCTGCTGGGGCTGGTCATGCTGTTCGTCCTCCGAGGGTGTCCACGCACCACCCATCTGGCAGGTGTTGGTCTGAGGGGTTGTGCAGGGTAGGTGGGTGGTTCCTCGGACTGGGGCTGCGGTTTCGTGTCGGTCTGTCCTCTGGCTTGGCGGGGGGTGGTGGGGGGCAGGGGTTGCCCTATGTGACGCGGTGGCCTCCTGCGTGGGTGAGGGCTCTCCCCCGTGGAGTGCACCTTGGCACCTGCCACAGGCTGCTGGCTGCAACACGCCTGGTTGGAGAGAGACTGTTTCCCCCAGTGTGTGAAACACTCTGCGATGCAGGTAAAATCCCACACTTCCTCTTTTGACAGCTGATTCAGCTCATTAACTGACCTCAACAAGCAAGGTAAGTACTCTCAAGTGGAACCCCGCTGGCTTTAATTGCCTGCGGGATTCCCACCAGCGGGGGCCGCGCACGCAGCCCCGCACGTCATCGGGGAACCCGGAAGTGGTCGGGATCGCGGCGCGATCCGGTCACGTGACCTCATATCGGGATTTTCGGGGCCCCCCCGCTGGAAACCCGCAGGAAACCCGACCCTAAAATCGAGCCCAAAGAATCCAGCTGGGCTTTTCTTGCTAAGAAAATTTGCAAAGCTGTGAAGGGTGAGAAAAGTCTGATCCAAATCACAGTCACATAGAGGGAAGGAAAAGAAAGAAAGACTTGCATTTCTGTTGCGCCTTTCATGACCTCAGGACGTCCCAATGTGATTTACAGCCAATTAAGTACTTTTGAAGTGTAGTCACTATTGTAGTCACTATTGTAGTGTAATCACTATTGTAATGTAGTCACTGTTGTAATGTAGGAAACACCAATTTGTGCACATCAAGGGCCCACAAAGTCCCACAAACAGCAATGAGATAATGACCACATAATCCGTTTTCGTGATGTTGGTTGAGGGATAAATATCGCCCAGGATCGGTACCGGGGAGAACTCCCCTGCTCTTCTTCGAAGTAGTGCCATGGGAACTTTTACATCCACCTGAGAGGGCAGATGGAGCCTCGGTTTAACACCTCATCTGAGGGACGGCACCTCCGACAGTGCAGCACTCCCTCAGTACTGCACTGAAATGTCAGCCTAGGTTATGTGCTGACGTCTCTGGAGTAGGACTTGAACCCAGGACCTTCAGACTCAGAGGTTTGGTTTCAGTCAATGATATATTGTAGATTATAGTATAATATAGCAGGTGTATCAGAAATCAAAACAGAATTTCTGAAGCTGGCTGAAAGGACATTTCTTTCATTCTCCAACTGGTCCGTGCAGTCAACTTACACTTTTGTTCCTTAATTGCTGGAGTTGATCTTACATTTATTCACATTGTACTATATTATACATGGCTGTCCTTCTGTGATTGTGTTTAAGGACAATATTCCTTTGGAGGGTAAAAGGCATCCATCCGTTACCTGACAATTCTGCAAAGTATATCACAAGTATAGTAGAAAGTGCAGCCCTAAATAATTCACAAGGTCCTTCTGAGTCACTTCAGCAAGTAGCCGATTGCTTGGCAAAGCCGGAGGGATCTCTGTTTAGCTCACATGATCTGAGGGCAAATTCCAAATTCAGGCTGCTTGAACTGGTGCAACTGTCTGAAATCTTAAATCAAAGCTGCAGAGGTAATTGGCAAGTTAAATGGACTTAAGACCAACAAATCACTTGGGTCAGACGGCATATATTCCAGTGTTCTGAAGGAGACGAGGGAGGAAATTTGTCTGGACATTCAGAAAGGCATTCCAGATGAAAGACTTCTAAGCAATCTGAAAGCTACAGGAATCCAGGATAAAACACGGAGCCGGATAAGAGAACTGGTTAAAAAAAAATCATAAAGGGGATCATTTAACTATGGGCCACGGTGTGTGATGAATGATATCGAAATAACTGCCTGATTTTCCTTTTCCACTGAGTGGAAATGAAAACCGGGCAGGGTGTTTAATGGATGGTCAATTCAATATTGCCCAGAGAGTACTTATTGGAGCTGTAATATCATACTAGGAAGAGATGTTGAGTAAAGTCCTGCAGTTTTTAATCTGCATTAATAGCCTGGAGGATGAAATAAAATGTAAGGTCGTCAAATTTGCTGGTTACAATAATCTGGGGAGAGCAGCTGAGACAGAGGATGCAGATCAAAGATTTGCAAAAATGATTTAGATCCAGAAAGCAACCGAACAGACAAATGGCAATGAAATTTAACACGAATAATTTGAAAGCATTGCACACTCATTTGCAACATAAACATACAATGTATGGAACCGAATTGTCAGAGGCAAACATTGCCTGTTGTGGCAAACCAACTTAAAAAACTAATCGGATGCAGGGACGTAAAGCTACAACAGTCGAGTAAACGGGCTGGACATTCCTCCAAAATCAGAGGCAATAGTGCAGGAAAATTAAGGGAAATCCGATGGGAAGGCCGACTGTCAGATCCCTATCCCTGCCAGCACTGCTGGGAATTTTCCTCACCCCCCCCCCCCAGCAGGGATATTGGCTGCCCACTGCTTGCCTGCCCTGCCACAGTTAAATGACAGGGAGGCGGGGGGGGGGGCAGTGGTCGGCCAATTCCCCTTCCTACTGCCCAGGGGTCACTGGTAAAAGGGGCACCACATGCTGGGGCAGTGGTATTGCTGCGGTTGGTGGGAGAGGGTCTGGGGTAGCGGGCGGTTCTCCCCTCTCTTCAGTGTTCAGTTCTGGTCAGTACCTTACAACAAACATACATGCACTGGAGAGAACAGTGAAGAGACTGACCGCAAGTTTAAAGGGGATGGACTATGATGTTTGAGACCCTCAAGCTCAATGGTCCAGAAAGGAGGGAGAATCTCATCAAAGTATATTAAATATTAAATGACTGTAAATAAGATCCATACAGAATATTACTTCAAAGTAACCCAGGAAAGGACAAGGAGGGGGAGGAATTCCTGAAATGTATGCAAGAACTTTCTTGATCAGAATGTTTCCAGCCCAACAAGGAAGCAGTGCTGGATCTAGTTCTTGGAATGAAGTTGGGCAAGTGGAGCAGTGGGAGACCATTTGCAGTGATCACAACATCATTAGGTTTAAGTCGTTATGGAAAAGGACAAGGAACAATCAAAGGTGAAGATACTCCAGTGGAAGAGGGCTGATATAAAGAAAAGAAAAAAAGAAAAGAAAAAAGAGGGCTGATGTCAGGAAGATGAAAAAGGATCTGCCCCGGGTGAAATGGGAACAAAGATTATCGGGTAAAACAGTAAATGAGCAATGGTAGGCCTTCAGGGAGGAGATAGTTTGGGGACACATCCCCATGAGGGGGAAAGGAAGGGTATCCAAAGTTAGACCTTCCTGGATAACTAAAGAAATTGGGATTAAAATGAAACAGAAAAAGGAGGCTTATGATAAATAACAGGATCATAATGAAGTCGAGAACCAAGCTAAATATAAAAAGTACAGAGAACTGAAAGAGGAAATAAGAGCAAAGAGAATGTATAAGAAAAGATTAGTGGGTAACATAAAATGGAACACTAAAGTAATTTATAAACATATAAATAGTAGAAGGATAGTCAAAGAAAGGGTGGGGATGATTAGGGACCAAAAAGGAGATTTTTTTTTTATTCGTTCATGGGATGTGGGCGTCGCTGGCGAGGCCGGCATTTATTGCCCTTCCCTATTGTAGAGGCAGAGGGCATGTTTGAGGTACGAATTGAATATTGGCATCTGTCTTCACTAAGGAAGAGGATGCTACTAGTGTAACAGTAAAGGAGGAGGCGGTAAAGAAATTGGACAGGATAGAAATACATAAAGAGGAGGTACTTAAACAGCTGGAAGTCGAAAGGTCACCAGGTCCAGATGGGATGCATCCTAGGTTCTTGAAGGAAGTAAGGTTGGCTTTGGCCACAATCTTTCAATCCTTGGATATGGGAGAGGAGCGAGAGGACTGGAGGGTTGCAAATGTTACACCCCTGTTCAAATAAGGAGAGAGATAAACCAGGTAACTACAGGCCAATCAGCCGAACGTTGGTGGTGGGAAAACTTCCAGAGACCATAATCTGGGTCAAAATTAATTGTCACTTGGAAGAACATGGGTTAATAAATAACAGCCAACAAGCATTTGTTAAAGACAAATCACCTCTGACAAACTTGATTGAGTTCTTCAAAGAAATAATGGAGTAGGTTCATGAAGGTACTACAGTTGATGTTGTGTATATGGGCTTTCAGAAGGCATTTGATAAAGTGCCACATAATAGACTTGCCAGCAAAATTGAAGCCCATGGAATTAAAGGGGCAGTGGCAGCATGGATACGAAATTGGCTGAGACAGAAAGCAGAAAGTAGTGGTGAATGATTGTTTATCAGACTGGAGGGAAGTATACAGTGGTGTCCCGTGGGGATGGTATTAAGACTACATATAGCCCTATAGATAGTCCTAATGATATATATTAATGGCCTGGACTTGGGTATAGAGGACATAATTTCAAAGTTTGCTGATGACACAAAGTTTGGAAATGAAGTAAATAGTGAGGAGGATAGTAACAGTAAATGTAATAGTGAGGAGGATAGTAACAGCAAATGAAGTAGATAGTGAGGAGGATAGTAACAGTAAATGAAGTAAATAGAGAGGAGGATAGTAACAGTAAATGAAGTAAATAGTGAGGAGGATAGTAACAGTAAATGAAGTAAATAGAGAGGAGGATAGTAACAGTAAATGAAGTAAATAGTGAGGAGGATAGTAACAGTAAATGAAGTAAATAGAGAGGAGGATAGTAACAGTAAATGAAGTAAATAGTGAGGAGGATAGTAACAGTAAATGAAGTAAATAGTGAGGAGGATAGTAACAGTCAATGAAGTATAGTGAGGAGGATAGTAACAGTAAATGAAGTAAATAGTGAGGAGGATAGTAACAGTCAATGAAGTAAATAGTGAGGAGGATAGTAACAGTAAATGAAGTAAATAGTGAGGAGGATAGTAACAGTAAATGAAGTAAATAGTGAGGAGGATAGTAACAGTCAATGAAGTAAATAGTGAGGAGGATAGTAACAGTAAATGAAGTAGATAGTGAGGAGGATAGTAACAGTAAATGTAATAAATAGTGAGGAGGATAGTAACAGTAAATGAAGTAAATAGTGAGGAGGATAGTAACAGTAAATGTAATAAATAGTGAGGAGGATAGTAACAGTAAATGAAGTAGATAGTGAGGAGGATAGTAACAGTAAATGTAATAAATAGTGAGGAGGATAGTAACAGTAAATGAAGTAAATAGTGAGGAGGATAGTAACAGTAAATGTAATAAATAGTGAGGAGGATAGTAACAGTAAATGAAGTAGATAGTGAGGAGGATAGTAACAGTAAATGTAATAAATAGTGAGGAGGATAGTAACAGTAAATGAAGTAGATAGTGAGGAGGATAGTAACAGTAAATGTAATAAATAGTGAGGAGGATAGTAACAGTAAATGAAGTAAATAGTGAGAGGATAGTAACAGTAAATGTAATAAATAGTGAGGAGGATAGTAACAGTAAATGAAGTAGATAGTGAGGAGGATAGTGACAGTAAATGAAGTAAATAATGAGGAGGATAGTAACAGTAAATGAAGTAAATAGTGAGGAGGATAGTAACAGTAAATGAAGTAAATAGTGAGGAGGATAGTAACAGTAAATGAAGTAAATAGTGAGGAGGACAGTGACAGTAAATGAAGTAAATAGTGAGGAGGATAGTGACAGTCAATGAAGTAAATAGTGAGGAGGATAGTGACAGTAAATGAAGTAAATAGAGAGGAGGATAGTAACAGTAAATGAAGTAAATAGAGAGGAGGATAGTAACAGTAAATGAAGTAGATAGTGAGGAGGATAGTGACAGTAAATGAAGTAAATAGAGAGGAGGATAGTAACAGTAAATGAAGTAAATAGTGAGGAGGATAGTAACAGTAAATGAAGTAAATAGTGAGGAGGATAGTAACAGTAAATGAAGTAAATAGTGAGGAGGATAGTAACAGTAAATGAAGTAAATAATGAGGAGGATAGTAACAGTAAATGAAGTAAATAGTGAGGAGGATAGTAACGGTAAATGAAGTAGATAGTGAGGAGGATAGTAACAGTAAATGAAGTAGATAGTGAGGAGGATAGTGACAGTAAATGAAGTAAATAGTGAGGAGGATAGTAACAGTAAATGAAGTAGATAGTGAGGAGGATAGTAACAGTAAATGAAGTAGATAGTGAGGAGGATAGTAACAGTCAATGAAGTAAATAGTGAGGAGGATAGTAACAGTAAATAAAGTAAATAGTGAGGAGGATAGTAACAGTAAATGAAGTAGATAGTGAGGAGGATAGTAACAGTCAATGAAGTAAATAGTGAGGAGGATAGTAACAGTAAATGAAGTAAATAATGAGGAGGATAGTAACAGTAAATGAAGTAAATAGTGAGGAGGATAGTAACAGTAAATGAAGTAGATAGTGAGGAGGATAGTAACAGTAAATGAAGTAAATAGTGAGGAGGATAGTAACAGTAAACGAAGTAAATAGTGAGGAGGATAGTAACAGTAAATGAAGTAAATAGTGAGGAGGATAGTAACAGTAAATGAGGTAAATAGTGAGGAGGATAGTAACAGTAAATGAAGTAAATAGTGAGGAGCATAGTAACAGTAAATGAAGTAGATAGTGAGGAGGATAGTAACAGTAAATGAAGTAAATAGTGAGGAGGATAGTAACAGTAAATGAAGTAGATAGTGAGGAGGATAGTAACAGTAAATGAGGTAAATAGTGAGGAGGATAGTAACAGTAAATGAAGTAAATAGTGAGGAGGATAGTAACAGTAAATGAGGTAAATAGTGAGGAGGATAGTAACAGTAAATGAAGTAAATAGTGAGGAGGATAGTAACAGTAAATGAAGTAGATAGTGAGGAGGATAGTAACAGTAAATGAAGTAAATAGTGAGGAGGATAGTAACAGTAAATGAAGTAAATAGTGAGGAGGATAGTAACAGTAAATAAAGTAGATAGTGAGGAGGATAGTAACAGTAAATGAAGTAGATAGTGAGGAGGATAGTAACAGTAAATGAAGTAAATAGTGAGGAGGATAGTAACAGTAAATGAAGTAGATAGTGAGGAGGATAGTAACAGTAAATGAGGTAAATAATGAGGAGGATAGTGACAGTAAATGAAGTAAATAGTGAGGAGGATAGTAACAGTCAATGAAGTAAATAGAGAGGAGGATAGTGACAGTCAATGAAGTAAATAGTGAGGAGGATAGTAACAGTAAATGAAGTAGATAGTGAGGAGGATAGTAACAGTAAATGTAATAAATAGTGAGGAGGATAGTAACAGTAAATGAAGTAAATAGTGAGGAGGATAGTAACAGTAAATGTAATAAATAGTGAGGAGGATAGTAACAGTAAATGAAGTAGATAGTGAGGAGGATAGTAACAGTAAATGTAATAAATAGTGAGGAGGATAGTAACAGTAAATGAAGTAAATAGTGAGGAGGATAGTAACAGTAAATGTAATAAATAGTGAGGAGGATAGTAACAGTAAATGAAGTAGATAGTGAGGAGGATAGTAACAGTAAATGTAATAAATAGTGAGGAGGATAGTAACAGTAAATGAAGTAGATAGTGAGGAGGATAGTAACAGTAAATGTAATAAATAGTGAGGAGGATAGTAACAGTAAATGAAGTAAATAGTGAGAGGATAGTAACAGTAAATGTAATAAATAGTGAGGAGGATAGTAACAGTAAATGAAGTAGATAGTGAGGAGGATAGTGACAGTAAATGAAGTAAATAGTGAGGAGGATAGTAACAGTAAATGAAGTAAATAGTGAGGAGGATAGTAACAGTAAATGAAGTAAATAGTGAGGAGGATAGTAACAGTAAATGAAGTAAATAGTGAGGAGGACAGTGACAGTAAATGAAGTAAATAGTGAGGAGGATAGTGACAGTCAATGAAGTAAATAGTGAGGAGGATAGTGACAGTAAATGAAGTAAATAGAGAGGAGGATAGTAACAGTAAATGAAGTAAATAGAGAGGAGGATAGTAACAGTAAATGAAGTAGATAGTGAGGAGGATAGTGACAGTAAATGAAGTAAATAGAGAGGAGGATAGTAACAGTAAATGAAGTAAATAGTGAGGAGGATAGTAACAGTAAATGAAGTAAATAGTGAGGAGGATAGTAACAGTAAATGAAGTAAATAGTGAGGAGGATAGTAACAGTAAATGAAGTAAATAATGAGGAGGATAGTAACAGTAAATGAAGTAAATAGTGAGGAGGATAGTAACGGTAAATGAAGTAGATAGTGAGGAGGATAGTAACAGTAAATAAAGTAAATAGTGAGGAGGATAGTAACAGTAAATGAAGTAGATAGTGAGGAGGATAGTAACAGTCAATGAAGTAAATAGTGAGGAGGATAGTAACAGTAAATGAAGTAAATAATGAGGAGGATAGTAACAGTAAATGAAGTAAATAGTGAGGAGGATAGTAACAGTAAATGAAGTAGATAGTGAGGAGGATAGTAACAGTAAATGAAGTAAATAGTGAGGAGGATAGTAACAGTAAACGAAGTAAATAGTGAGGAGGATAGTAACAGTAAATGAAGTAAATAGTGAGGAGGATAGTAACAGTAAATGAGGTAAATAGTGAGGAGGATAGTAACAGTAAATGAAGTAAATAGTGAGGAGGATAGTAACAGTAAATGAAGTAGATAGTGAGGAGGATAGTAACAGTAAATGAAGTAAATAGTGAGGAGGATAGTAACAGTAAATGAAGTAGATAGTGAGGAGGATAGTAACAGTAAATGAGGTAAATAGTGAGGAGGATAGTAACAGTAAATGAAGTAAATAGTGAGGAGGATAGTAACAGTAAATGAGGTAAATAGTGAGGAGGATAGTAACAGTAAATGAAGTAAATAGTGAGGAGGATAGTAACAGTAAATGAAGTAGATAGTGAGGAGGATAGTAACAGTAAATGAAGTAAATAGTGAGGAGGATAGTAACAGTAAATGAAGTAAATAGTGAGGAGGATAGTAACAGTAAATGAAGTAGATAGTGAGGAGGATAGTAACAGTAAATGAAGTAGATAGTGAGGAGGATAGTAACAGTAAATGAAGTAAATAGTGAGGAGGATAGTAACAGTAAATGAAGTAGATAGTGAGGAGGATAGTAACAGTAAATGAGGTAAATAATGAGGAGGATAGTGACAGTAAATGAAGTAAATAGTGAGGAGGATAGTAACAGTCAATGAAGTAAATAGAGAGGAGGATAGTGACAGTAAATGAAGTAAATAGTGAGGAGGATAGTAACAGTAAATGAAGTAGATAGTGAGGAGGATAGTAACAGTAAATGAGGTAAATAATGAGGAGGATAGTGACAGTAAATGAAGTAAATAGTGAGGAGGATAGTAACAGTAAATGAAGTAGATAGTGAGGAGGATAGTAACAGTAAATGAAGTAAATAGTGAGGAGGATAGTAACAGTAAATGAAGTAGATAGTGAGGAGGATAGTAACAGTAAATGAAGTAGATAGTGAGGAGGATAGTAACAGTAAATGAAGTAGATAGTGAGGAGGATAGTAACAGTAAATGAAGTAGATAGTGAGGAGGATAGTAACAGTAAATGAAGCAGATAGTGAGGAGGATAGTAACAGTCAATGAAGTAAATAATGAGGAGGATAGTGACAGTAAATGAAGTAGATAGTGAGGAGGATAGTAACAGTAAATGAAGTAGATAGTGAGGAGGATAGTGACAGTAAATGAAGTAAATAGTGAGAGGAGGATATTAACAGTAAATGAAGTAAATAGTGAGGAGGATGTTAACAGTAAATGAAGTAAATAGTGAGGAGGATAGTAACAGTAAATGAAGTAGATAGTGAGGAGGATAGTAACAGTAAATGAGGTAAATAGTGAGGAGGATAGTAACAGTAAATGAAGTAGATAGTGAGGAGGATAGTAACAGTCAATGAAGTAAATAGTGAGGAGGATAGTAACAGTAAATGAAGTAAATAATGTGGAGGATAGTAACAGTAAATGAAGTAAATAGTGAGGAGGATAGTAACAGTAAATGAAGTAGATAGTGAGGAGGATAGTAACAGTAAATGAAGTAAATAGTGAGGAGGATAGTAACAGTAAACGAAGTAAATAGTGAGGAGGATAGTAACAGTAAATGAAGTAAATAGTGAGGAGGATAGTAACAGTAAATGAGGTAAATAGTGAGGAGGATAGTAACAGTAAATGAAGTAAATAGTGAGGAGGATAGTAACAGTAAATGAAGTAGATAGTGAGGAGGATAGTAACAGTAAATGAAGTAAATAGTGAGGAGGATAGTAACAGTAAATGAAGTAGATAGTGAGGAGGATAGTAACAGTAAATGAGGTAAATAGTGAGGAGGATAGTAACAGTAAATGAAGTAAATAGTGAGGAGGATAGTAACAGTAAATGAGGTAAATAGTGAGGAGGATAGTAACAGTAAATGAAGTAAATAGTGAGGAGGATAGTAACAGTAAATGAAGTAGATAGTGAGGAGGATAGTAACAGTAAATGAAGTAAATAGTGAGGAGGATAGTAACAGTAAATGAAGTAAATAGTGAGGAGGATAGTAACAGTAAATGAAGTAGATAGTGAGGAGGATAGTAACAGTAAATGAAGTAGATAGTGAGGAGGATAGTAACAGTAAATGAAGTAAATAGTGAGGAGGATAGTAACAGTAAATGAAGTAGATAGTGAGGAGGATAGTAACAGTAAATGAGGTAAATAATGAGGAGGATAGTGACAGTAAATGAAGTAAATAGTGAGGAGGATAGTAACAGTCAATGAAGTAAATAGAGAGGAGGATAGTGACAGTAAATGAAGTAAATAGTGAGGAGGATAGTAACAGTAAATGAAGTAGATAGTGAGGAGGATAGTAACAGTAAATGAGGTAAATAATGAGGAGGATAGTGACAGTAAATGAAGTAAATAGTGAGGAGGATAGTAACAGTAAATGAAGTAGATAGTGAGGAGGATAGTAACAGTAAATGAAGTAAATAGTGAGGAGGATAGTAACAGTAAATGAAGTAGATAGTGAGGAGGATAGTAACAGTAAATGAAGTAGATAGTGAGGAGGATAGTAACAGTAAATGAAGTAGATAGTGAGGAGGATAGTAACAGTAAATGAAGTAGATAGTGAGGAGGATAGTAACAGTAAATGAAGCAGATAGTGAGGAGGATAGTAACAGTCAATGAAGTAAATAATGAGGAGGATAGTGACAGTAAATGAAGTAGATAGTGAGGAGGATAGTAACAGTAAATGAAGTAGATAGTGAGGAGGATAGTGACAGTAAATGAAGTAAATAGTGAGAGGAGGATATTAACAGTAAATGAAGTAAATAGTGAGGAGGATGTTAACAGTAAATGAAGTAAATAGTGAGGAGGATAGTAACAGTAAATGAAGTAGATAGTGAGGAGGATAGTAACAGTAAATGAGGTAAATAGTGAGGAGGATAGTAACAGTAAATGAAGTAGATAGTGAGGAGGATAGTAAGAGTAAATGAAGTAAATAGTGAGGAGGATAGTAACAGTAAATGAAGTAAATAGTGAGGAGGATAGTGACAGTAAATGAAGTAGATAGTGAGGAGGATAGTGACAGTAAATGAAGTAGATAGTGAGGAGGATAGTGACAGTAAATGAAGTAAATCGTGAGAGGAGGATAGTAACAGTAAATGAAGTAGATAGTGAGGAGGATAGTAACAGTAAATGAGGTAAATAGTGAGGAGGATAGTAACAGTAAATGAAGTAAATAGTGAGAGGATAGTCACAGTAAATGAGGTAAATAGTGAGGAGGATAGTGACAGTAAATGAGGTAAATAGTGAGGAGGATAGTAACAGTAAATGAAGTAGATAGTGAGGAGGATAGTAACAGTAAATGAAGTAAATAGTGAGGAGGATAGTAACAGTAAATGAAGTAGATAGTGAGGAGGATAGTGACAGTAAATGAGGTAAATAGTGAGGAGGATAGTAACAGTAAATGAAGTAAATAGTGAGGAGGATAGTAACAGTAAATGAAGTAAATAGTGAGGAGGATAGTAACAGTAAATGAAGTAGATAGTGAGGAGGATAGTAACAGTAAATGAGGTAAATAGTGAGGAGGATAGTGACAGTAAATGAAGTAAATAGTGAGGAGGATAGTAACAGTAAATGAAGTAGATAGTGAGGAGGATAGTAACAGTCAATGAAGTAAATAGTGAGGAGGATAGTAACAGTCAATGAAGTAAATAGTGAGGAGGATAGTAACAGTAAATGAAGTAGATAGTGAGGAGGATAGTGACAGTAAATGAAGTAAATAGTGAGGAGGATAGTAACAGTAAATGAAGTAAATAGTGAGAGGATAGTAACAGTAAATGAGGTAAATAGTGAGGAGGATAGTGACAGTAAATGAAGTAGATAGTGAGGAGGATAGTAACAGTAAATGAAGTAAACAGTGAGGAGGATAGTAACAGTAAATGAAGTAGATAGTGAGGAGGATAGTAACAGTAAATGAGGTAAATAATGAGGAGGATAGTGACAGTAAATGAAGTAAATAGTGAGGAGGATAGTAACAGTCAATGAAGTAAATAGAGAGGAGGATAGTGACAGTAAATGAAGTAAATAGTGAGGAGGATAGTAACAGTAAATGAAGTAGATAGTGAGGAGGATAGTAACAGTAAATGAGGTAAATAATGAGGAGGATAGTGACAGTAAATGAAGTAAATAGTGAGGAGGATAGTAACAGTAAATGAAGTAGATAGTGAGGAGGATAGTAACAGTAAATGAAGTAAATAGTGAGGAGGATAGTAACAGTAAATGAAGTAGATAGTGAGGAGGATAGTAACAGTAAATGAAGTAGATAGTGAGGAGGATAGTAACAGTAAATGAAGTAGATAGTGAGGAGGATAGTAACAGTAAATGAAGTAGATAGTGAGGAGGATAGTAACAGTAAATGAAGCAGATAGTGAGGAGGATAGTAACAGTCAATGAAGTAAATAATGAGGAGGATAGTGACAGTAAATGAAGTAGATAGTGAGGAGGATAGTAACAGTAAATGAAGTAGATAGTGTGGAGGATAGTGACAGTAAATGAAGTAAATAGTGAGAGGAGGATATTAACAGTAAATGAAGTAAATAGTGAGGAGGATGTTAACAGTAAATGAAGTAAATAGTGAGGAGGATAGTAACAGTAAATGAAGTAGATAGTGAGGAGGATAGTAACAGTAAATGAGGTAAATAGTGAGGAGGATAGTAACAGTAAATGAAGTAGATAGTGAGGAGGATAGTAAGAGTAAATGAAGTAAATAGTGAGGAGGATAGTAACAGTAAATGAAGTAAATAGTGAGGAGGATAGTGACAGTAAATGAAGTAGATAGTGAGGAGGATAGTGACAGTAAATGAAGTAGATAGTGAGGAGGATAGTGACAGTAAATGAAGTAAATCGTGAGAGGAGGATAGTAACAGTAAATGAAGTAGATAGTGAGGAGGATAGTAACAGTAAATGAGGTAAATAGTGAGGAGGATAGTAACAGTAAATGAAGTAAATAGTGAGAGGATAGTCACAGTAAATGAGGTAAATAGTGAGGAGGATAGTGACAGTAAATGAGGTAAATAGTGAGGAGGATAGTAACAGTAAATGAAGTAGATAGTGAGGAGGATAGTAACAGTAAATGAAGTAAATAGTGAGGAGGATAGTAACAGTAAATGAAGTAGATAGTGAGGAGGATAGTGACAGTAAATGAGGTAAATAGTGAGGAGGATAGTAACAGTAAATGAAGTAAATAGTGAGGAGGATAGTAACAGTAAATGAAGTAAATAGTGAGGAGGATAGTAACAGTAAATGAAGTAGATAGTGAGGAGGATAGTAACAGTAAATGAGGTAAATAGTGAGGAGGATAGTGACAGTAAATGAAGTAAATAGTGAGGAGGATAGTAACAGTAAATGAAGTAGATAGTGAGGAGGATAGTAACAGTCAATGAAGTAAATAGTGAGGAGGATAGTAACAGTCAATGAAGTAAATAGTGAGGAGGATAGTAACAGTAAATGAAGTAGATAGTGAGGAGGATAGTAACAGTAAATGAGGTAAATAGTGAGGAGGATAGTAACAGTAAATGAAGTAGATAGTGAGGAGGATAGTAAGAGTAAATGAAGTAAATAGTGAGGAGGATAGTAACAGTAAATGAAGTAAATAGTGAGGAGGATAGTGACAGTAAATGAAGTAGATAGTGAGGAGGATAGTGACAGTAAATGAAGTAGATAGTGAGGAGGATAGTGACAGTAAATGAAGTAAATCGTGAGAGGAGGATAGTAACAGTAAATGAAGTAGATAGTGAGGAGGATAGTAACAGTAAATGAGGTAAATAGTGAGGAGGATAGTAACAGTAAATGAAGTAAATAGTGAGAGGATAGTCACAGTAAATGAGGTAAATAGTGAGGAGGATAGTGACAGTAAATGAGGTAAATAGTGAGGAGGATAGTAACAGTAAATGAAGTAGATAGTGAGGAGGATAGTAACAGTAAATGAAGTAAATAGTGAGGAGGATAGTAACAGTAAATGAAGTAGATAGTGAGGAGGATAGTGACAGTAAATGAGGTAAATAGTGAGGAGGATAGTAACAGTAAATGAAGTAAATAGTGAGGAGGATAGTAACAGTAAATGAAGTAAATAGTGAGGAGGATAGTAACAGTAAATGAAGTAGATAGTGAGGAGGATAGTAACAGTAAATGAGGTAAATAGTGAGGAGGATAGTGACAGTAAATGAAGTAAATAGTGAGGAGGATAGTAACAGTAAATGAAGTAGATAGTGAGGAGGATAGTAACAGTCAATGAAGTAAATAGTGAGGAGGATAGTAACAGTCAATGAAGTAAATAGTGAGGAGGATAGTAACAGTAAATGAAGTAGATAGTGAGGAGGATAGTGACAGTAAATGAAGTAAATAGTGAGGAGGATAGTAACAGTAAATGAAGTAAATAGTGAGAGGATAGTAACAGTAAATGAGGTAAATAGTGAGGAGGATAGTGACAGTAAATGAAGTAGATAGTGAGGAGGATAGTAACAGTAAATGAAGTAAACAGTGAGGAGGATAGTAACAGTAAATGAAGTAGATAGTGAGGAGGATAGTAACAGTAAATGAGGTAAATAATGAGGAGGATAGTGACAGTAAATGAAGTAAATAGTGAGGAGGATAGTAACAGTCAATGAAGTAAATAGAGAGGAGGATAGTGACAGTAAATGAAGTAAATAGTGAGGAGGATAGTAACAGTAAATGAAGTAGATAGTGAGGAGGATAGTAACAGTAAATGAGGTAAATAATGAGGAGGATAGTGACAGTAAATGAAGTAAATAGTGAGGAGGATAGTAACAGTAAATGAAGTAGATAGTGAGGAGGATAGTAACAGTAAATGAAGTAAATAGTGAGGAGGATAGTAACAGTAAATGAAGTAGATAGTGAGGAGGATAGTAACAGTAAATGAAGTAGATAGTGAGGAGGATAGTAACAGTAAATGAAGTAGATAGTGAGGAGGATAGTAACAGTAAATGAAGTAGATAGTGAGGAGGATAGTAACAGTAAATGAAGCAGATAGTGAGGAGGATAGTAACAGTCAATGAAGTAAATAATGAGGAGGATAGTGACAGTAAATGAAGTAGATAGTGAGGAGGATAGTAACAGTAAATGAAGTAGATAGTGTGGAGGATAGTGACAGTAAATGAAGTAAATAGTGAGAGGAGGATATTAACAGTAAATGAAGTAAATAGTGAGGAGGATGTTAACAGTAAATGAAGTAAATAGTGAGGAGGATAGTAACAGTAAATGAAGTAGATAGTGAGGAGGATAGTAACAGTAAATGAGGTAAATAGTGAGGAGGATAGTAACAGTAAATGAAGTAGATAGTGAGGAGGATAGTAAGAGTAAATGAAGTAAATAGTGAGGAGGATAGTAACAGTAAATGAAGTAAATAGTGAGGAGGATAGTGACAGTAAATGAAGTAGATAGTGAGGAGGATAGTGACAGTAAATGAAGTAGATAGTGAGGAGGATAGTGACAGTAAATGAAGTAAATCGTGAGAGGAGGATAGTAACAGTAAATGAAGTAGATAGTGAGGAGGATAGTAACAGTAAATGAGGTAAATAGTGAGGAGGATAGTGACAGTAAATGAAGTAAATCGTGAGAGGAGGATAGTAACAGTAAATGAAGTAGATAGTGAGGAGGATAGTAACAGTAAATGAGGTAAATAGTGAGGAGGATAGTAACAGTAAATGAAGTAAATAGTGAGAGGATAGTCACAGTAAATGAGGTAAATAGTGAGGAGGATAGTGACAGTAAATGAGGTAAATAGTGAGGAGGATAGTAACAGTAAATGAAGTAGATAGTGAGGAGGATAGTAACAGTAAATGAAGTAAATAGTGAGGAGGATAGTAACAGTAAATGAAGTAGATAGTGAGGAGGATAGTGACAGTAAATGAGGTAAATAGTGAGGAGGATAGTAACAGTAAATGAAGTAAATAGTGAGGAGGATAGTAACAGTAAATGAAGTAAATAGTGAGGAGGATAGTAACAGTAAATGAAGTAGATAGTGAGGAGGATAGTAACAGTAAATGAGGTAAATAGTGAGGAGGATAGTGACAGTAAATGAAGTAAATAGTGAGGAGGATAGTAACAGTAAATGAAGTAGATAGTGAGGAGGATAGTAACAGTCAATGAAGTAAATAGTGAGGAGGATAGTAACAGTCAATGAAGTAAATAGTGAGGAGGATAGTAACAGTAAATGAAGTAGATAGTGAGGAGGATAGTGACAGTAAATGAAGTAAATAGTGAGGAGGATAGTAACAGTAAATGAAGTAAATAGTGAGAGGATAGTAACAGTAAATGAGGTAAATAGTGAGGAGGATAGTGACAGTAAATGAAGTAGATAGTGAGGAGGATAGTAACAGTAAATGAAGTAAACAGTGAGGAGGATAGTAACAGTAAATGAAGTAGATAGTGAGGAGGATAGTGACAGTAAATGAAGTAAATAGTGAGGAGGATAGTAACAGTAAATGAAGTAAATAGTGAGGAGGATAGTAACAGTAAATGTAATAAATAGTGAGGAGGATAGTGACAGTAAATGAAGTAAATAGTGAGGAGGATAGTGACAGTAAATGAAGTAGATAGTGAGGAGGATAGTAACAGTAAATGAGGTAAATAGTGAGGAGGATAGTAACAGTAAATGAGGTAAATAGTGAGGAGGATAGTAACAGTAAATGAAGTAAATAATGAGGAGGATAGTGACAGTAAATGAAGTAAATAGTGAGGAGGATAGTGACAGTAAATGAAGTAAATAATGAGGAGGATAGTAACAGTAAATGAGGTAAATAGTGAGGAGGATAGTGACAGTAAATGAGGTAAATAGTGAGGAGGATATTAACAGTAAATGAAGTAAATAGTGAGGAGGATAGTAACAGTAAATGAAGTAAATAGAGAGGAGGATAGTAACAGTAAATGAAGTAAATAGTGAGGAGGATAGTAACAGTAAATGAAGTAAATAGTGAGGAGGATAGTAACAGTAAATGAAGTAGATAGTGAGGAGGATAGTAACAGTAAATGAAGTAAATAGTGAGGAGGATAGTGACAGTAAATGAGGTAAATAATGAGGAGGATAGTAACAGTAAATGAAGTAAATAGTGAGGAGGATAGTGACAGTAAATGAGGTAAATAGTGAGGAGGATAGTGACAGTAAATGAGGTAAATAGTGAGGAGGATCGTAACAGTAAATGAAGTAAATAGTGAGGAGGATAGTGACAGTAAATGAAGTAAATAGTGAGGAGGATAGTAACAGTAAATGAAGTAAATAGTGAGGAGGATAGTGACAGTAAATGAGGTAAATAGTGAGGAGGATAGTGACAGTAAATGAGGTAAATAGTGAGGAGGATAGCAACAGTAAATGAAGTAAATAGAGAGGAGGATAGTAACAGTAAATGATGTAGATAGTGAGGAGGATAGTAACAGTAAATGAAGTAAATAGTGAGGAGGATAGTGACAGTAAATGAGGTAAATAGTGAGGAGGATAGTGACAGTAAATGAGGTAAATAGTGAGGAGGATAGCAACAGTAAATGAAGTAAATAGAGAGGAGGATAGTAACAGTAAATGATGTAGATAGTGAGGAGGATAGTAACAGTAAATGAAGTAAATAGTGAGGAGGATATTGACAGTAAATGAGGTAAATAGTGAGGAGGATAGTGACAGTAAATGAAGTAAATAGTGAGGAGGATAGTGACAGTAAATGAAGTAAATAGAGAGGAGGATAGTGACAGTAAATGAAGTAGATAGTGAGGAGGATAGTAACAGTAAATGAAGTAAATAGTGAGGAGGATAGTGACAGTAAATGAAGTAAATAGTGAGGAGGATAGTAACAGTAAATGAAGTAAATAGTGAGGAGGATAGTGACAGTAAATGAAGTAAATAATGAGGAGGATAGTAACAGTAAATGAAGTAAATAGTGAGGAGGATAGTAACAGTAAATGAAGTAAATAGTGAGGAGGATAGTGACAGTAAATGAGGTAAATAGTGAGGAGGATAGTAACAGTAAATGAAGTAAATAGTGAGGAGGATAGTAACAGTAAATGAAGTAAATAGAGAGGAGGATAGTAACAGTAAATGAAGTAAATAGTGAGGAGGATAGTAACAGTAAATGAAGTAAATAGTGAGGAGGATAGTAACAGTAAATGAAGTAGATAGTGAGGAGGATAGTAACAGTAAATGTAATAAATAGTGAGGAGGATAGTAACAGTAAATGAAGTAAATAGTGAGGAGGATAGTGACAGTAAATGAGGTAAATAGTGAGGAGGATAGTAACAGTAAATGAAGTAGATAGTGAGGAGGATAGTAACAGTAAATGAGGTAAATAGTGAGGAGGATAGTGACAGTAAATGAGGTAAATAGTGAGGAGGATAGTAACAGTAAATGAAGTAAATAGTGAGGAGGATAGTAACAGTAAATGAAGTAAATAGTGAGGAGGATAGTAACAGTAAATGAAGTAAATAGTGAGGAGGATAGTAACAGTAAATGAAGTAAATAGTGAGGAGGATAGTGACAGTAAATGAGGTAAATAGTGAGGAGGATAGTGACAGTAAATGAGGTAAATAGTGAGGAGGATAGTAACAGTAAATGAAGTAAATAGAGAGGAGGATAGTAACAGTAAATGAAGTAGATAGTGAGGAGGATAGTAACAGTAAATGAAGTAAATAGTGAGGAGGATAGTGACAGTAAATGAAGTAAATAGTGAGGAGGATAGTGACAGTAAATGAAGTAAATAGAGAGGAGGATAGTAACAGTAAATGAAGTAGATAGTGAGGAGGATAGTAACAGTAAATGAAGTAAACAGTGAGGAGGATAGTGACAGTAAATGAAGTAGATAGTGAGGAGGATAGTGACAGTAAATGAAGTAAATAATGAGGAGGATAGTAACAGTAAATGAAGTAAATAGTGAGGAGGATAGTAACAGTAAATGAAGTAAATAGTGAGGAGGATAGTAACAGTCAATGAAGTAAATAGTGAGGAGGATAGTGACAGTAAATGAAGTAAATAATGAGGAGGATAGTAACAGTAAATGAAGTAAATAGTGAGGAGGATAGTAACAGTAAATGAAGTAAATAGTGAGGAGGATAGTGACAGTAAATGAAGTAAATAATGAGGAGGATAGTAACAGTAAATGAAGTAAATAGTGAGGAGGATAGTAACAGTAAATGAAGTAAATAGTGAGGAGGATAGTGACAGTAAATGAAGTAAATAATGAGGAGGATAGTAACAGTAAATGAAGTAAATAGTGAGGAGGATAGTAACAGTAAATGAAGTAAATAGTGAGGAGGATAGTGACAGTAAATGAAGTAAATAATGAGGAGGATAGTAACAGTAAATGAAGTAAATAGTGAGGAGGATAGTAACAGTAAATGAAGTAAATAGTGAGGAGGATAGTAACAGTAAATGAAGTAGATAGTGAGGAGGATAGTAACAGTAAATGAAGTAAATAGTGAGGAGGATAGTAACAGTAAATGAAGTAAATAGTGAGGAGGATAGTAACAGTAAATGAAGTAAATAGTGAGGAGGATAGTAACAGTAAATGAAGTAAATAGTGAGGAGGATAGTAACAGTAAATGAAGTAGATAGTGAGGAGGATAGTAACAGTAAATGAAGTAGATAGTGAGGAGGATAGTAACAGTAAATGAAGTAAATAGTGAGGAGGATAGTAACAGTAAATGAAGTAAATAGTGAGGAGGATAGTAACAGTAAATGAAGTAAATAGTGAGGAGGATAGTGACAGTAAATGAAGTAAATAGTGAGGAGGATAGTAACAGTAAATGAAGTAGATAGTGAGGAGGATAGTAACAGTAAATGAAGTAGATAGTGAGGAGGATAGTAACAGTAAATGAAGTAAATAGTGAGGAGGATAGTAACAGTAAATGAAGTAAATAGTGAGGAGGATAGTAACAGTAAATGAAGTAAATAGTGAGGAGGATAGTGACAGTAAATGAAGTAAATAGTGAGGAGGATAGTAACAGTAAATGAAGTAGATAGTGAGGAGGATAGTAACAGTAAATGAAGTAAATAGTGAGGAGGATAGTAACAGTAAATGAAGTAGATAGTGAGGAGGATAGTAACAGTAAATGAAGTAAATAGTGAGGAGGATAGTGACAGTAAATGAAGTAGATAGTGAGGAGGATAGTAACAGTAAATGTAATAAATAGTGAGGAGGATAGTAACAGACTTCAGCAGGACACTGACAGTCTGATGAAATGGGCAGACACATGGCAGATGAAATTGAATGCAGAGAAGTGTAAAGTGATACATTTTGGAAGGAAAAATGAGGAGGCGATATACATTAAATGGTACAATTTTAAAGTGAGTGCAGGATCAGGAAGACCTAGGGATTCACATGCACAAATTTTTGAAGGTGTTAAAAAAGCTTACGAGATCCATGGCTTAATAAATAGAGGAATAAAGTACAAAAGCAAGGAAGTTACGCTAAACCTTTATAAAACACTGGTTCGACTTCAGCTGGAGTATTGTGTCCAATTCTGGGCACCACACTTTAGGAAGGATGTCAAGGCCTAGGAGAGGGTATGGAGGAGATTTTCCAGAATGGTGCCGGGGATGAGGGACTGCAGTTTTGTGGAGAGACTGGAGAAGCTGGGGTTGTTCTCCTCAGAGCAGAGACAATCATGGGGCGATTTAATGGAGGTGTTCAAAATGATGAGGGGTTTTGATAGAGTGGATAGGGAGAAACTGTTTCCAGTGGTAAGAAGTCACAGATTTAAGGTAATTGGCAAAAGAAGTTGTGGTGGTGAGGGGGGGGAATTAGGGGGAAAAGAATGCATGCAACCAGTTGCCATGATCTGGAATGCACTGCCTGAAAGGACGGTGGGCAATCCTGGAGATCCCAGGCGGGAGAGGATCGGGGGAGGTTCTAGTCTTTCTCCTGCCCTCCGCGCAGCACTGACGTCCTCCCGTACAAAAATACAGATTTTTTTTTCTCTTAAAAGCCCTCGCCTCCTCCTCCTCCCTCCTCCTCCTCCTTTCCCCGGTGCCTTATCTGTCAGGCTGCTGGAGTCAACACGTGTGTGGCGGAGCTCGCTGAGCAAGCAGCAACACACTCACTCACTCAACGAAGCGGCATTTCACAGCAAGCAATGAAAGCAGAAAGTTTAATTTGGAAACCTTGGCACTCAGCTACTGACTGAAGGCAATGCTGGTGAGCTTCCGAAAGCTCAATCTCTGCATTTCCCCCTCTCTCTCTCTCTCTCCCTCCCTATCATATGTGTTGAGGTTCTGGGAGTTGCAAGGGTCTTCCGACCTCCGGACAGAGAGAGAAGGGACCGGTCTCCCGGCACTGCTGCCATGGACCTTGACCTTCTCAACGTGTCGCTGAACGATTCTGGGCCAGGGAACGACACTGAGATGCAGGACACCAAGTTCCTGCAGCCCAAGTGGCAGATCGCCCTGTGGGCTCTCGCCTACTGCATCATCGTGGCGGTGGCCGTCTGTGGCAATGCGGTGGTGATGTGGATTATCCTGGCCCACAAGAGGATGCGGACGGTCACCAACTACTTCTTGGTCAACCTGGCTTTCGCCGAGGTCTCCATGGCCGCCTTCAACACGGTCATCAACTTCGTCTACGGCATCCACAACGAGTGGTACTTCGGCCTCGGCTACTGCCGCTTCCACAACTTTTTCCCCATCACTGCCATGTTCGCCAGCATCTACTCGATGACCGCCATCGCCCTGGACAGGTGAGGTCCCTCAGGCTCGCATTCCGACTCGGACACCCAATCCGACACTACTTTTACATGTCTCCATCCACCCAGTGGTTATTTGGAAGTGCTCTCCTCTCTATCTCGCTCTCTATCTCTCTCTCCTTACCTCTCTATCTCTGTCTCTTCTCTGTCTCTCTCTCCTTACCTCTCTATCTCTGTCTCTTCTCTGTCTCTCTCCTTACCTCTCTATCTCTGTCTCTCTCTCTCTCCTTACCTCTCTATCTCTGTCTCTCTCCTTGCCTCTCTATCTCTGTCTCTCTGATATCTCTCCATCTCGCTCTCTGTCTCTCCGTCTCTCTCCTTATCTCTCTCTCTCTCCTTATCTCTCTATCTCGCTCTCTGTCTCTCCCCTTATCTCTCTGTCTCTCTCTCCTTATCTCTCTATCTCGCTCTCTGCCTCTCTCTCTTCTTATCTCTCTATCTCGCTCTCTGTCTCTGTCTTTCTCTACCTCGCTCTCTCTCACTGTCTTTCTCTCTCTGCTTCTCTCCCTGTCTGTCTATCTCTCTCTCTCACTGTCTTTCTCTCTCTGCTTCTCTCCCTGTCTGTCTGTCTCTCTCTCTCTCACTGTCTCTCTCTCTGCTTCTCTCTGGCTGTCGCTGATTTCTTTTGGGTCAGGGTATTAAGGGTTACTGAACCAAGGCGCGTAAATGAAGTTAAGATACAGATCACGATGATTTAATTGAATGGTCAGCAGGCTCGAGGGGCTGAACGACCTCCTGCTGTTCTCCGTCTCTTTCTGTGTCTGTCTCTCTCTCTCTAAGTCTGTCTCTCTGTGTCTCTATCTCTCTCCACATATCCACATGTACAAAGATCATTTAAACTCTTCTCGCAATCTCCCCAATAAAGTCCCTCGATCAAGCCCATTTCTCTATCCGAAGGGGTCATCTCACGGAGCTGCAGTCTTATATGGTGAGAGCCTCACCGCTGCAAATACGAACTGGGATGTTCGGCGCCTTCACATCTCATTCACATCTCTCCTAAGAGGGAGACGGTGAATTGGAGCCAGGAGGGACGAGGTGTGAATGAGGGTGATGAATTGTCCCGCTCCCCACCTTCTCTCAGAAACAGAGTGTGACGGGTTTCACAATTGCTCAGGTCCCGGTGCCCCGTTTGCCTCCCTCGGTTCACTCGGTGTGGGTGAAAGGGGGTTTGCAGTGTTGACCCAGGAAGGAACTGGCCATCAATGTGGGGAGCCCGGGGGCTGGTGCCAGGAGCTTCCCACAAGATGCAATCTCTCCCCCCCCCCACCCACCCCGAGTATTTCAAATCCAACATCACGGGCTCAAAACTGGGCAACCTGACCGACTCAACCAAACAGCCATTCACGTATTACAGTGTGGACACATTGTACACAGACACACACGGAATTAAAAACTCGCCATCAAGTTTGTAAAAAAAAAAATCTCCAAATACTGACAATCCGAAAACAAGATCAGAAAATGAATCTGAGCGGGAAATCCCGTGAACATTTCAGGCGAGACCCTTCCACAGATCCTGTGGGTGAAATCGCGGGGTGATTTGAGAAGGAAACACGTTCATGGTTTGTGCGAGATTTGCTGCCTCCTTCTTTTTTATAACGGCGAGACCTTTTTACTCGTTTAAAAATAAATATCTTAAAACGGCAGAGGGATCCCGTGTGAATGCCTTCATGTGTTTGTCACTCGCATCGAACCTGCATATTTAAACCCTGTGCTGAGTCCCACGATCGTTCCTGTTAAGGAGGGGTTAATCTTGCCGTCTGTTTTCAGCCCCTGTGCTGACTGAGGAAGCTTCTCCTGGGAGCGGAGAAACAGTCTCTGGAAACAGCATTGGACCAACAAATCCCACTCTGGGTACATTTAGAGGGACAAGTTCTGCTCAACAGATGTATTTTGGTGTTACTGGAAATGAGAAGGGGACACAGCTTAGTTCACTTGAGAGCTATCAGTCCGACTAACAGTGGACAGGCGAGATGCTCCTGGGAACATTTTGCCAAGG
The DNA here is from genome assembly GCF_035084215.1 of Heptranchias perlo. Lineage (NCBI taxonomy): Eukaryota > Metazoa > Chordata > Chondrichthyes > Hexanchiformes > Hexanchidae > Heptranchias > Heptranchias perlo. Next base: position 47,970,144 of record NC_090344.1, read on the forward strand.
TTTTTTTTTGTGTTCTAAACATTCTAAACGAGACTTTCTCCCTGATGCAACATTTATTAGAAAAGGGAATAGTGCCAGAGGACCGGCGGACAGCTAATGTTATACTCAGTCTGTAAACACCATGTATTATTGTTCAATATGTATAAATGCGTAGGCTTCAAGGAGATCTTGAAACATTTGCCTGAGGAAGGAGAAAATCTCCGAAAGCTTGTGAATTTAAAATAAAATTGCTGGACTATAACTTGGTGTTGTAAAATTGTTTACAATTTAAAAAGGGAGATAGAACAAGTCCAGGGAGCGAGAGACCAGTTAGCTTAACGTCAGTGGTCAGAAAGGTTGATAGAATCTTTACTGAAAGATGTAATAGAAAAACATCTAGAAACTGAAAATATAATAAAGGATTTCAAAAGGGAAGGACACGCTTGATTAACCTTATTGAATTCTTTGAAGAAGTCACAGAAAGGGTAGACAAGGGTAATGCAGTAGATGTAATATATTTGGATTTTCAAAAGACTTTCGATAAGTTACCACATAGTAGACTCATAGTGAAGGTCAGAGCATGTGGAGTCAGGGGACAAGTGGCAGAATGGATAGCAAGCTGGTGACAAAACAGGAAACAGAGAGTAGGGGTTAAAGGTAGTTACTCAGACTGGCAAAAGGTGGGAAGTGGTGATCCACAAGGATCGGTGCTGGGACCACTGTTGTTCACTATTTACATAAACGATTTGGACTCCGGAATCAGAAGTACAATTTCAAAATTTGCGGATGACACCGAATCGGGAGTATAGTTAATACTGAGGAGGGCTGCGACAAAATACAAGAGGACGTTAATAAACTGGCAGAATGGGCATGTAATTGGCAAATGAATTTCAATATCAGGAAAGGCTGGGGTTCTTTTCCCTGGAAAAGAGAAGGCTGAGGGGTGACCTGATAGAGGTCTTTAACATTGTGATCGGGTTTGATAGAGTAGATGGAGAGGAAATCTTTCCACTTGTGGGAGAGTCCAAAAGTAAAAGCCATAAATATAATAGTCACTAAATATAAGATAGTCACTAATAAATCCAATAGGGAATTCAGGAGAAACTTCTTTACTCAGAGAGTGGTTGGAATGTGGAACTCGCTCCCACAAGGAGTAGTTGAGGCGAATAACATAGATGCATTTAAGGGGAAGCTGGATAAACACATGAGGGAGAAAGGAATAGAAGGATATGTTGTTAGGGTGAGATGAAGAGGGGTGAGAGGAGGCTCGTGTGGAGCATAAACACCAGCATAGACCAGTTGGGCCGAATGGCCTGTTTCTGTGCTGTAGTCTGGATGTAACTGCCTGATTTATCCTTCAGTCTTTGGTGCTCAGTTCAGCTTCTCCCAACGAACTGTTCAAAAGCCAATATTTAATTTTGCTGTGTATTGAAAATTCATCCCATTGAATTCTTTATTCGTTCATTTCATTCCTCATTGAAGTTTGAATCGAAACCTCTGGACAGCGGCAGCAGACAATAAGAGCGACTTGTAGCAATGATTCGGCACAGACACAGGTGGTTTCGGGCTCTGTCCTTGGAGAAAACGTTTAACAACAGGTTGGGCAAGAATTCCCCTGGTCGTTCCGTGTTAGCGAAATAAACTCGAGGAGGGGGAAGGATCTCACATCTTTGTGTTTTCCAGCAGGATTGTTAAAGCGTTGAAAAAAGAAATCACAAGGGGATGGAGATTAGGCAAAGATCTTTCTGCTGTTCACCAATATCATGTATCGAATCTTGGAGTTTGGTGATGCACTTACTTTATCGCATTCCCAAACTCACTTGCTGCAACAAATCGAGCCCTTTATTTTACCAAAGATTCAAAGTGCTCTAAAAACAGCATTGTAGAAGTTTAAACTGCCACAGATAACGTGTTGTCACGGCAGCCGACAACAGCAGAGCGTTCCTGCAACTGAACCTGGTCAATAGAAGGCCTTTTAGGAGCTAATGGCCTTTTAAAATCCTCTCACAGTCATTTTAGCAAGATTTGTAAAAATGCTGTGAAGAACGATGACTCATCTGAAAATTCTTTGTGTTTTTCTCGCTGCCTGTACTTTGTTATTGTGAAATATTTCCTCTTTCACATCGAGTGCTGTGACTGGCCTTAGAATTGCCTTGGAGGAGTCAGTGAGCCTGATTGTACGAGGGGGCTGAATTCAATCAGTGGAAATACAATCATTAACCAGGCTGCTCATTACCCACTGTGCAATGTGTATTCAGCTCCCTCACACTGTCAAACTGTCCAGCCCCTTCCCGATCCCTCCCGACAACATCAACACTTACTGTTCAAAGAAAAAAAAATATTCTTTTAAAAGATCGGAGAAAAGAAAAGGCAATTAAGAATTCTTTGACACACTGACCGAGAGAAAAATTGATACTTGTGATTATTTCTTTTCTTCAAAGTAAGCCAGGAGAGTATATATTTAAATTCATGGAATCATAGAAAGGTTACAGCGCGGAAGGAGGCCATTCGGCCCATCGAGTCTGTGCCGGCTCAATGCAAGAGCAATCCAGCTAATCCCACTCCCCCGCCCTATCCTCATAGCCCTGCATTTTTTTTCCTTTCAAGGACTTATCCAGTTCCCTTTTGAAAACCACAATTGAATCTGCCTCCACCACCCCCTCAGGCAGTGCATTCTAAATCCTAACCACTCGCTGTGTAAAAAAGTTTTTCCTCCTATCACCTTTGGTTCTTTTGCCAATCACCTTAAATCTATGTCCTCTGGTTCTTGACCCTTCTGTCAATGGGAACAGTTTCTCTCTATCTGTTCTGTCTTGACCCTTCATGATTTTGAATACCTCTATCAAATCTCCTCGCAACCTTCTCTGTTCCAAGGAGAACAACCCCAGCTTCTCCAGTCTATCCACGTAACTAAAGAACTCATCCCTGGAATCATTCTAGTAAATCTTTTCTGCACCCTCTCTAAGGCCTTCACATCTTTCCTGAAGTGCGGTGCCCAGAACTGGACACAATACTCCAGCTATAGTCGAACCAGTGATTTATAAAGGTTCATCATGACTTCCTTGCTTTTGTACTCTATGACTCTATTTATAAAGCCCAGGATCCCGTATGCTTTTTTAACCACTTTCTCAACCTGCCCTGCCACCTTCAACGATTTGTGCACATCTACCCCCAGATCTCTCTGTTCCTGTATCCCTTTTAGAATTGTGCCCTCTAGTTTATATTGCCTCTCCTCGTTCTTCCTACTGAAATGTATCACCTTGCATTTTTCAGCATTAAATTTCATCTGCTACGTGTTCGCCCATTCCACCAGCCTGTCCATGTCCTTTTCAAGTCTATCACTGTCCTCCTCACTGTTCACTACACTTCCAAGTTTTGTGTCATCTGCAAATTTATGAGTTGTGCCCTGTACACCAAGTCCAAGTCATTAATATATGTCAAGAAAAGCAGCGGTCCTAGTACCAACCGCTGGGGAACACCACTGTACACCTCCCTCCAGTCCGAGAAACAACCGTTCACCACTACTCTCTGCTTCCTGTTACTTAGCCAATTTTGTATCCATGCTGCTACTGCCCGCTTTATTCCATGGACTTCAATCTTGACGATAAGCCTATTATAGGCATCTTATCAAACGCCTTTTGAAAGTCCATATACACATCATCAACCGCATTGCCCTCTGTTACCTCATCAAAAAACTCAATCAAGTTAGTTGAACATGATTTGCCTTTAACAAATCCATGCTGGCTTTCCAAGCGACTGCTAATTCTGTCAAGAAAGTTCTCCTGAACACACTTCAAAAATTCCTCTCCCTCTTTGCCCCTGATATTATTACTGTCCCATTCTATATTCGGATAGTTGAAGTCCCTCGTCATCACTACTCTAAGGCATTTGCACCTCTCTGTAATTTCCCTGCAAATTTGCTCCTTTATCTCCTTCCAACTAGTTGGTGGCCGAGAGAATACACCCAATAGTGTAATGGCACCTCTATTGTTTCTTAACTCTAAATTGGTCGAAAGTAAATGAAAAATTGATAAAAGGAGAAACTTCTTTGCTCAAAATGGTAATTTTTTTTAATAAATGCACGTTCCGGGTGGGGAGCCTTGTCTGCCGGGAGCGTATCTCGGAAAATCGCAGACCCCTTAATTTTCTGTCTGCATTCTTAACGTTTCCTCTAAAGAGTGATAAATGTTTGGAATAATCCGAAAGGCAGATTTTTAGGGGATTTGCAAGATGTAGGCGGTTTCACACTTTGCCGACAAAACAAATGTAATTCGTTGTGTGAAGCAGTTCCAGACAAGGGCCAAAATAAATGGAGGCACTGTTATTCTTATATAATGGGAGAGTTAAGGTACCAGAGGCACAGGTTTCAATGGTCTCATAGCCCTTTCTTGTGGTTGAATGTTCTTATGTCCGTTTGACAGTGAAATTCCTGTAAATTAAAGGCATTCCCTCAACAACAACAAATTGCGTTTTTCAGCACCTTTAAGGGAGGAAAACATCCCAAGGTGCTTCACAGGAGGGTAATCAGACAAAAATTGACACCGAGCCAAAGGAGAGAGAGGGACAGGTGACCAAAAGTTTAGTCAAAAAGGTAAGTTTTAAGGAGTGTCTTAAAGGAGGAGAGTTGGAGAAGCAGGAAGGTTTAGGCAGGGAATTCCAGAGCTTGGAACCTAGACGGCTTAAGGCACGGCCGCCAACGGTGGTGTGAGGGTAGGGGGGCACGGACAAGAGGCCATGGGGGAACGCAGAGATCTCGGAGGGTTTTAGGGCTGGAGGAGGTTACAGAGATAGGGAGGAGGGGGCGAGGCCATGGAGGGATTTGAAAACAAGGAGGAGAAATTTAAAATTAAGGCATTGGCGGAGCGGGAGCCCATGTAGGTCAGCGAGCACGGGGGGTGATGGGTGAACGGGACTTGGTGCGAGTTAGGATACGGGCAGCAGAGTTTTGGATGAGCTCAAGTTTACGGAGGGTGGGAGATGGGAAATAGATCCAAACAGTAAATCCTTATGCAACTGGCTGGAACAGCTCTAACAACAGAAGCAATACACAGCAGGGACTCATGGGTCCCACCGACCAATCACTAGACAAATCTTTGAGCTGAGAGATAGTCATTTCTGAAACCTACATCGCATTTGCAAGATAGTTTAGACTTGATGGGGCAATATTTCTCAGAATAATCACTCCGTGGGGTCCTTTGTTGATTATAAACGTAAAAGAAACAAGAGTCACAACGGAGCTGTGGGAGGGAAACCCTGAAATCTGATGGTTGGATGGTTTTATTGGTAATTCACTTCTCTGTGGATTTCACATTAGATTAAGAAGCAAGGGACAGAGTAGCACAATGTCACCATACACTGGTGTGCCAGCGGGCTGTGCCAGTAGGTGGTAGGATGTCCGTGATTCCACACACGTGGAGTGGGCGACAGTAGTTGTGCGGACACGTTGAGGCACTCAGATTATGAATGGGAGGCAGAATCTGAGTTACTCTTGGTCATCTCCTCGTGGTCAGTAATAGAGTGGGATTGGTAGAGACCAAAATATGGTCACCTGCCCGCCTCTCTCACCAGCTGGGAACGATGTGTGGTGCGGGGCGACTGAGTGGGTTGAAATTTTGTGCGTACATTTAAAAAAAAAATTTTACGCTCAAGGTAAGGGATGTTGGGGAATCAAACATTTCGTCACTCAGTGTCAGTATTAAGTATTCCCAGATAGTTCACGGCATGGCAGATGGAGAGTAAACCACCTCCGGGTCACACAGTAACTTTCTACTGGGCAACCACAGAACTGAAAGTTATTTTAGCAGATAGTTTTGTTTAGAGAAATATAGAAAATAGGAGCAAGAGTCGGCCATTCGGCCCTTCGGGCCTGCTCCGCCATTCAAAATGATCATGGCTGATCGTCGAACTCAGTACCCTGTTCCCGCTTTTTCCCCATATCCCTTAATCCCTTTAGCATTAAGAAATATATCTATCTCCTTCTTGAATACATCTAATGATTTGGCCTCCACTGCCTTCTGTGGTAGAGAATTCCACAGGTTCACCACCCTCTGAGTGAAGAAATTTCTCCTCATCTCGGTTTTAAATGGCATACCCCGTATCCCGAGACTGTGACCCCTGGTTCTGGACTCCCCAGCCATCGGGAACATCCTCCCTGCATCTAGTCTGTCTAGTCCTGTTCAGCCTGGTCCACTGTTTGCCCCTCGTGCTTTCTATACTTCTGCATATTATTTGGGCATGTGCCCTCTCCCTAAGTGCTTCCTTAGCCCTGGTCGTAACACTGGTGGCTGAATTGCTGAGATAACTGGGGAGCTGCCGATGATTCGGAAAGTCCGCTATCTGCCTATGCAGCGAGTCCTGATGTAACTGCAGCCGTGCTCGGAGTGCCCTGTGCTGAAGTCGATGTGGGCTCATAGCTTTCTGAGGCACGGTGGACCAGAACTGCTCCTGAGATCAGTGTCTTCCAGCTGTTCCTGTGCTTCTCCACGCACCCCCCCCCCCTCTGGAGGCTGTCACCTCATGGTCTGTTTGAGTATAGAAATATATGGGTCTATGTGAGGTCGCCGAGTCCTTCTGTGATGGTTGCCTGTAAGTATTATCCAAGTGAGCTGGCGAATTTTGTACGCTAAAGAATCAGTAGCAGCAATGTGAGCAGACTTGGGACTTGCTCCTACTGCTTTGTCTACGGGTGGCCTAATTGTGGTGAACAGTTCAGTTGCCACTGGTGTTGTTCCTTGGTCAGCATCAGATACAGTGCGGACAACCATTCATCCATTCCTTGCTCTGGTTTGGATGTGGAGCCAAGTGCCTGCTCAACCCAGTTCACATGTTTAACATCCTCTGTTGGGAAGAAGTCCCACTAAGGTCTCTATGTTGTGACAACTCACAAAGGTCTCCTCACTTTCTAGACTTCTGCCACCACCAGCCACCATTTCTGCTGGACCTTCAGCCTGTGCTGCCTCATTCCTCAGCATTAAATAATGGACGCAAAGTGCCTGTATCTGGGCTCTTACTTGCTGCAGCGAATTCTCTTCTACAACTACTCCCTGAACGTCACTGGGTTCTCCACACTCTGTGAGAGAGGAGCTGAGACTCTGCCAGCACTGAAGTACACCTTTTCATTTGTATCATTTTCATCACATGAACTACGAAGCACGAGTTTGTGTCGATGGACGCTTTGGTGCCTAACAGTAACGTGATCATAGAATATATAATTATGGTACAAATCAGGCGGCCCATGATCCAATGCCCACGCTCCACAGAACATACTCCTCTATTAATCGCAGCATGCTTTCTTCAGCAGCACATCATTCCCCAGCGGACTCCTTGTCCCCTGTAATGTGTCTTTAAACAGTGTGAAGTCAGGCAGGATCAGGGGAGCCATGTCATTTCCTTTTCCAGCTGCTCATTCTCCTGAGCATGTGTTCATGCAATTTGTAGCTAACACCTCGCCACTTCTATCCTAGTGTTTCTCTGTGCGAGCAGCGTTTTCCTGCCCATGTATACAATACAGCTCCAACTCTGAGATTCTCCCCCACGTACGTCCCTCGTGTCCACATTTTGCATTCATTCATTTGTCTGTGTGAGGATTGTTTTTTATTCATGACATCTTTAACGACTCAGACTTAAATACATCTTCTCCGTCTCCAAATTAAAAAAAAGGATGAAACCCTCGCCTTACTTTGGTGCTCATCCAAGTCAGGATACCTGCTCCGAAGCTCTTCCCAGGTTCTCCCAGCGATGGCCCATGAATTCAACAGATCTGTGACATCCTGCCACTGCCCTTGTGTCCACTGCAAATCCATGGGGTAACCATCCTCTCCCCTCCCGCAGCTCGCTTCCGCCCCTCAAAAGTTCTTTTTTTTTCAAGTATGCTGTCAATCAATGATCTGTGCAATAATTATTCCAAAGTTTCTGTCGTGCCATTTGTGGAACATCTTGTGCACAGCTGGATAACACAGATGTTCCTTATTTATGCTGTCTGAAGGACAATTAGCAACTCAAGAGGTGCGAAAGGAGCATTCGTGTGACGTGACTAGCTAGCTTTGGGCCGACTAAGAAATTTGTGTTGCAAAGTGCCTGGCTGCTGCAAAGCTGCCATTTTCACATCTGTCGAGTGGATCAAAACAGGGCAATTCACACTTTATTCCAATAAAGAGGAAAATATTTTCTTGGGTGTCATAACTAGAAAGGAGCAGGTGGTCTCTGAATTCAGGAGGGGGATTTAGCTGCTTGCAATTAGACATGACCTTAATAGGACCGGTGTACCAGCATATTCATGCCCTGATAAAGTTCGATGGAGCCTGACAAGGTGCGTGATACTTTGATAAGAATGACTTTGATGAAATGAGTGCAAAAAGTTTTTTTAAAAAATCTTTGTGTCTTGGCTCATTCAGCGATTAAAACAAGAATTACACGAAACACTTAACAAAGAGATAAATTATACACAGATGCGATTCAGATTTCTCAAGCACATTCCTGTTTTGAAGTGCATCTGACAGTCGTTTACATTTGGCATGTCAGACATTTAAATTGGGACCGCAATTTCTGCTTCCCTCAGGAATTCTGTACAATTGGACACGGTCTCAATGACTGAAATTCAGCTAACTGGAAAGAAAGAAAGACTCACATTTACATCGCACCTTTCACGATCTCAGGACATCCCAAAAACACTTTACGGCCAATGAAATACTTTTGAAATGTAGTCACTGTTGTAATGTAGCAGCCAATTTGCGCACAGCAAGCTCCCACAAACATCAATGAGTAAATGACCACATTTAGTGATGTTGGTTGAGGGATAAATATTGGCTAGGATACTGGGGAAAACACCCCTGTTTTTCTTTGAATAGTGCCATGGGATCCTTTAAGTCCACCTAAGAGGGCAGACTTCGGTTTAATGTCTCCTCTGAAAGACGGCACCTCCGACAGTGCAGCACTCCTTCACTGCTGCACTGGAAGTGTCAGCTTGGATTTTGTGCTTGAGAGTGGGACTTGAACCCATGACCTTCTGACTCACAGGTGAGAGTTCCAGCAACTGATCCATGGCTGACTAACCAGGGCCATTGCTTCATGTCAACAATTGGAGGCTGGTTTTATCCAGCCTTCGTTTACCACTATCCATGTCCCCAAACTGTCCGGTTCTGATCAGTCCTGGGATCAATTGGATCCAATTCAGGAATCATTTGCAACCCTGTCCTGATTTGGATGCTGCCAATTGAATTGCTGCCCTTTGTCCTGCACTTGCTACAAGAGCAAATTTTTCCAGGTTTAATCTAAAAAAAAAATTAACCTGTGAACAAAAGTTGTACGTCCATGAAATGTTCATTTCGAGCAGTTGATTGACTTTCAAACAGAATGAAAGATAGTTAAGAAACCTAAGAACAGTTAAGGATTAGAAACGACCATTCAGCCCCTTGATGCTCATATCTCTGGTACCAATTCTCCTGGCTGATCTTCTGCATACGTTTCGATCAGCGCTGATGTCTTTTGTCCCTCCTACCTTCCCCGGTAGATTAATTCTGAAAGATTTATCACAGTCTGAGCAAAGAGGACCTCACAGTGCCACACCTCGAAGCGTCATAGGAACAGGAGGAGGCCATTCAGCCCCTCGAACCTATTCCGCCATTCAATTAGATCATGGCTGATCTGTACCTCAACTCCATTTATCTACCTTAATGGCCGAGCTCCAATTTTAAGATGATGTCCCCTCTTTCTTGATTTCCCCCATCAGAGGAATTAGTTTTTTTTTAATTCATTGGATGCGGGTGTTGCTGGCGAGGCCGGCATTTATTGCCCGTCCCTAATTGCCCTTGAGAAGGTGGTGGTGAGCCGCCTTCTTGAACAACTGAGTGGCTTGCTCAGCAATTTCAGAGGGAGATTAAGAATCAACCACATTGCTGTGGGTCTGGAGTCATGTATTGGCCAGAGCGGGTAAGGACGGCAGGTTTCCTTCCCTAAAGGGCACCAGTGGACCAGATGGGTTTTTACGCAATCCGGTGGTTTTGTGGCCATCATCACTGATACTAGTTTTTTTTAATTCCAGATTTTATTTAATTAATTGAATTTAAATTCCTCAGCTGCCATGGTGGGATTTGAACTAATGACTCCAGATTACTCATCCAGTAACATAACCACTATGCTACCGTACCCAACTTACAGTTTCTCTGTATCTACTCTATTGAATCCTTTTAACAGTTTAAACACCTCGATTAGATTCCCCCCTCAATCTACTATACCCAAGGGAATACAGCCAAGTTAATGCAACCTGTCCTCATAATTTAATCCTTTTAGCCCCGTTATAATTCTGGTGAATCTGCACTGCACCCCCTCCAAGGCCAATATATCCTTCCTGATGTGCAGTGCCCAGAACTGAACGTAATACTCCAGATGGGGTCTGACCAAGGCAATCATACATTTGTCGTGCAGAGACTCGTGGTTGGCTGAAACATGCGGGTATCTGTTAAATTACCAATCAAATATCCAATTGACTAAATGTGGACAAATCAAAAAAAAGTCAAACATATTGGTGAACAAGGAGTGACCAGTCGAAAATGACCAACTTTTTTCAAAGCTGCCACTCATTATCCAACAAATGCCATGAAACCAACCAAGCAAATTGCTCAAAAAATGTCTTCACACTGTTCTCATCTGCCTTCTTCACTCAGGTAAGTGTCAGAAAGAACACTTATAACATAACAAATAGATTTTAAAAAATACTGTTCAAGCCATTAACTCAGAAGTCAGAGCTATTTAGTTTAATGAGTATTTTTGTGTTGCTGAGGGATTGGGGGGGTCTCGTGTTCGCTCCAGGGCCAGGCAAGGATCGTCGAGGGATGCTTTAAGACTGACCCTCAATCACTATGGCCACGGTCCGCCTGACCTGGGTGGGTGGGGGATCTGACCACCCGTTGGTCGCTGGGGATTTGACAGTGGGACAAGCCTCTTTGGGAAGTGCTACACTGACAATGTGACAAATGATACATTTCCAGAAGTCGGAAGTGAGAAAGAAAATGCTCCTTAAATGGTCAGATTTTAAACGGAGTAGAGGGACCTTGGTGTGTGAACACACAGGTCATTAAAGATGGCAATGCAAATCGAAAGGGCCATAAAGAGGCAGACTGAATCCTTGGGTTTTACATCCAGAGGTATAAAATACAAATTTTAGCAAAAACTGCGGGGCAGATTTTCATCTTTACCTCCTGGGCTTTAAAGCTCACGTGGGCAGAGCACAGAAAGGAATATCTAGGGAGGATTCCGCCCATTCATTTCAATGGAAGGAAAATCCACCAGGTTCACTTCCTGGTGTGTTGGGGGAGAGGCCAGCACGAGCTGGTTGAATGGCCAGTTTCCACGTTGGAAGTCTGTGTATGACGGTGCTGAGCTGGGCTTTCAATCAGCAGCTGAAATGTCCAAATTAACAGTCTGAATCGTGTCACCTGTGAGTGCCTGCCAAGCTCTTCTTAGCACTCCCTGCTCTGAGTTAGACGGTTGTGGGCTGAAGCCCCAGCTCAGGACTCAAACAGGGAAAGGCATCTTTTCCTGATTCTCCGCCCGGGGCTATCGGATGGCTGCAGATTGGGCACAGCAGATACGGTAATTCAGACAGGGAGGAGCGCACACTGGGAGCTGAGATGTCCTCTGGACAACACACTGGCAGTTCATTCACATCTGCTGCTTTGGCTGTAATGAATGCAAAGGTAGTGAGATCGGACAGGGTTTGACACACCACTACCCTAGATACAGGAGCACATGCTTGTTTATTATCACTAAACCCTTTCCCATTGCCTCCAACTGCACAGGATTAAAATGGACAATGCCACATAGGGTATTCCTAATCAGCACCAAAGGTGGGTTCATCTCCTTTCAGGATTCATTCCCTTCGTTGGATATTCAAGCGGAATATCTCAGTTTAGTGCAAAGCTCATTGAGGCACGTTTTTCAACAAAGCTGAGCTGGACAAGTGATGATCTCTTTTCGAAGCTGGCCCAAGTCTCAGGGGCTCAGGAGCTCAGCGCAACACTGATGCGCAGCACCAAGGAGTGGTTGGATGAGGTTCTCATTTCCCCCATCTGACTGAGTTCCCTATCTCGGCCGTGTCACAGTGTGGCAGTGCTGAGCAGAAGCTGAGCTGCCTCTCTCTACTAAAGGAAGGAGGGAAACCATTGGAAGTATCTCACCCGCCAGCTTCATGGGCAAAGAGGCTGCCTGTCGTAGCACTGGGTCATATGGATGTGGAGGGCCCAGGTTCAACCCCTGGTCTGTGCTGAGTTTGTTAATTTCAGTTGGGGCAATTGAGACATTCCGATTGATTCATTGCCCCTGGGCAAGGGTTAAGGAAGCATCACCCAGGGTCCTGATCTCTAACCCATGACCCATGCTGGAAAGGGTGCATGTATGGACACAGGGTGATGATTGTGATGGCCCCCATGATTAACTAGCCTTACATCACTTACTGTCTGGGCTCACTCAAGAAGATCGGCCTCTTGAGAGAGAGAAATACTCCTGTCCCATTCATTGGAGGAAGAAAATTGATTTAAAATAAAAACACAATTAGATAACTATAAATAAATAAAACTTGTTTCAGCCTTGCTTTGAATACTGATCAAATAAATTCCAATTACTGAGACTCGATTGCCTTTGTTCAGTAATTGTATTCTGCATGCGTCCACAAGCTGTCGGAAGCACTCGGGTCTGGCTGTGAAAAGGCTGAGCATTGCTTATTAAAAAACATCATAAATAGTGCAGCACTTCACTTGATAATCACATCACACTCATTGCAAGACAATTTCCTACCAGGGTCGATTTGCATGCAAATATATCCAGAAGTGTAGGTTCGAGGCAGATTATCCAGACTCATTAATAAATGTCAGCAGAATAAAGTCAACCCGTGAATAGTTAATTCAATATTCGCTCATCAAGTAGCCCACAGGGTTTAATCAGAGAACGTGATGGAGTACAACCCTTGGGCCCAGCCTTGCTCTTAAGGGGGTTCTGTCAGGCTTGTATCCTTTCACGACTGCATCAAAAGATTGGCTCCCTCTGTGTAAGAGTGGCACAGGTAATATTTCCAATGACGTCCTATCCTCTCCCTCGGTATGAGTAATGCTTGGCCATCTTCCAGCCCCTTCCTCCTGTTGGCATGGCTGCGATTAGGAATCCGCTTTCAAGGCCCGCGTGGCATGGTCTGTTGAAGCTCTGTGGCGTGGGGATAGTGTGCGGGGCACTGTACCTCCCGACCCATCCCCTTTAAGAGCTGAATTAAAGTCACCTCCCGTAGCATTCCATGTGACAATAAAGGTCACCAGTACTTTTGTACCAGTGCCGTGATTAGCATCCCAGTGCTCGAAATCATCGCTGCACTCAATCAGGCATTGTTTGAGGAATGTAAATCAGATCCTCGCCACCTCTGCTAAAGGATTACGCGGTTGAAGAACTCTTCTGATTTCATATTAGTTATTGGAGCAGCTTTTTAAAATTGTGCATTTTGAGACAATAATAATTGATTTTATTTACAGATGAGTGAATGAGGCCCAGTTATCGGCATACAGGGCGAGTTGACGTAAGAGCCTTTGCAAGACCCACTGATCTTCTCAATGCTTGACTTGCCTCCCACCACTGTAGCCCATGGCATGGTAACCTGCTCTAACTGATACCCATCTCTGCCGTTGCCTCGGCACCCGTAAGCTCGGGAAGGGAAGATTCCGCCAGGATTCCCACTCCTGATCATTACCTCACAAATTGGGCACCGCACCTCAGGAAGGATATACTGGCCTTGGAGGGGGTGCAGCGCAGATTCACCAGGATGACACCGGGGGTCTAAAAGGGTTAAATTACGAGGACCGGTTGCACAGACCAGGTTTGATTTCCCTCGGGTTTAGAAGATTGAAGGGTGATCTGATCGAGGTGTTTAAAATGGTTGAAAGGATTTGATAGGGTAGATGCACAGAAACTATTTCCTCTGGTGGGGGAATCAAGAAGGAGGGGACATAATCTTAAAGTTAAAGCGAGGCCGTTTAGGAGGGAAATCAGGAAGTACTTCTTCACACCAAGGGTAGTAGAAATCTGGAACTCTCTTCCCCCAAGAGGCTGTGGGCACTGGGGGTCAATTGGAGCTTTTGAGACTGAGATCGATAGATTCTTGTTGGGTAAGGGTATCGAGGGATATGGAGCAAAGGAGGCTAAATGGAATTAAGACACAGATCAGCCATGATCTAATTGGATGGCAGGACAGGCTCGAGGGGCTGAATGGCCTCCTCCTGTCCCAATGGTCCTCTGAGACGTGATAAAAAATGTGGAAGAGTCAACGTAGGGTGAGGACAGCATCAAGTGTTGGGGATAGCAATCTCCACGCCCGAATAGACACCGACGAACGCTGTTTGGGCTCACGCAGGAGGTAAGATAGGCAGCCAGGCAGGCAATAAAAAACAAGGGAGAAGTGCCCAGAATCGGCAGATGGTCTGGGAATATTTAGAGACAGCTGAATGTGTGGCTTATCTGGTGTTCAGTATTCACCCCATCAAATTGTCACGCTCCAGCCGGCTGGGTCACTTTAAGAATGATTCCTACAAGCCGTCCAAAAGCACAGTCATCCAGCAGAAAGACAAACATCTCGCTGGCGGACTTTGTGCTGAGATGTCTGTGAGGCCTGTCAGAGGTTGCAGCGAGCGGTGTGGAACCTAACAATGAGGGCCCATCCAAATCCAAACACCCTTTTCACCTCCTTCACACTCCAGTCTGGCGTTGGTGGGGAGGGTGAGATTCTTGTGATATAGAGAGAGTTTAATGCATGGCAGTGAGGCTCAGGGCTGCTCTTGCACTATTGCAGTGAGGCTCAGAGCTGCTCCTGCACCATTGCAGTGAGGCTCAGGGCTGCTCTTGCACTATTGCAGTGAGGCTCAGAGCTGCTCCTGCACCATTGCAGCGAGGCTCAGAGCTGCTCTTGCACCATTGCAGTGAGGCTCAGGGCTGCTCTTGCACCATTGCAGTGAGGCTCAGGGCTGCTCTTGCACCATTGCAGTGAGGCTCAGAGCTGCTCTTGCACCATTGCAGTGAGGCTTGGGGCTGCTCTTGCACCATTGCAGTGAGGCTTGGGGCTGTTCCTGCACCATTGCAGTGAGGCCCAGGGCTGTTCTTGCACCATTGCAGTGAGGCTCAGGGCTGTTCCTGCACTATTGCAGTGAGGCTCAGGGCTGTTCCTGCACTATTGCAGTGAGGCTCAGGTCTGTTCTTGCATCATTGCAGCGAGGCTCAGGGCTGCTTTTGCACCACTGCAGTGAGGCTCAGGGCTGTTCTTGCACCATTGCAGTGAGGCTCAGGGCTGTTTTTGCACCATTGCAGTGAGGCTCAGGGCTGTTCTTGCCCCATTGCAGTGAGGCTCAGGGCTTTTCTTGCACCATTGCAGTGAGGCTCAGGGCTGCTCAGTATTACAGTGAGGCTCAGGGCTGCTCTTGCACTATTAGAGTGAGGCTCGGGGCTGCTCTTACACTATTGCAGTGAGGCTCAGGGCTGCTCTTGCACTATTGCAGTGAGGCTCAGAGCTGCTCTTGCACTATTGCAGCGAGGCTCAGAGCTGCTCGTGCACCATTGCAATGAGGCTCAGAGCTTTTCTTGCACCATTGCAGTGAGGCTCAGGGCTGCTCAGTATTACAGTGAGGCTCAGGGCTGCTCTTGCACTATTAGAGTGAGGCTCAGGGCTGCTCTTACACTATTGCAGTGAGGCTCAGGGCTGCTCTTGCACTATTGCAGTGAGGCTCGGAGCTGCTCTTGCACTATTGCAGCGAGGCTCAGAGCTGCTCTTGCACCATTGCAGTGAGGCCCAGGGCTGTTCTTGCACCATTGCAGTGAGGCTCAGGGCTGTTCCTGCACAATTGCAGTGAGGCTCAGGGCTGTTCCTGCACAATTGCAGTGAGGCTCAGGGCTGTTCCTGCACAATTGCAGTGAGGCTCAGGGCTGTTCTTGCATCATTGCAGCGAGGCTCAGGGCTGTTCCTGCACAATTGCAGTGAGGCTCAGGGCTGTTCTTGCATCATTGCAGCGAGGCTCATGGCTGCTTTTGCACCATTGCAGTGAGGCTCAGGGCTGTTCTTGCACCATTGCAGTGAGGCTCAGGGCTGTTCTTGCGCTTTTGCAGTGAGGCTCAGGGCTGTTCTTGCACCATTCCAGTGAGGCTCAGGGCTGTTCTTGCCACACTGCGGTGAGGCTGAGGGCTGCTCCTGCACAATTGCAGTGAGGCTCAGGGCTGTTCTTGCATCATTGCAGTGAGGCTCAGGGCTGTTCTTGTCCCATTGCAGTGAGGCTCAGGGCTGTTCTTGCACCATTGCAGTGAGGCTCAGGACTGCTCTTGCACTATTGCACTGAGGCTCAGGGCTGCTCTTGCGCTATTACAGTGAGGCTCAGGGCTGTTCTTGCACCATTGCAGTGAGGCTCAGGGCTGTTCTTGTCCCATTGCATTGAGGCTCAGGGCTGCTCTTGCACTATTGCAGTGAGGCTCAGGGCTGCTCTTGCACCATTGCAGCGAGGCTCAGGGCTGCTCTTCCACTATCGCAGTGAGGCTGAGGGCTGTTCTTGCACTATTGCAGAGAGGCTCATTGCAGCACTTGCACAATTGCAATGAGGCTCAGGGCTGTTCTTGCACCATTGCAGTGAGGCTCAGGGCTGCTCTTACACTATTGCAGTGAGGCTCAGGGCTGCTCTTACACTATTGCAGTGAGGCTCAGGGCTGCTCTTACATTATTGCAGTGAGGCTCAGAGCTGCTCTTGCACTATTGCAGCGAGGCTCAGAGCTGCTCTTGCACCATTGCAGTGAGGCTCAGGGCTGTTTTTGCACCATTGCAGTGAGGCTCAGGGCTGTTCTTGCCCCATTGCAGTGAGGCTCAGGGCTTTTCTTGCACCATTGCAGTGAGGCTCAGGGCTGCTCAGTATTACAGTGAGGCTCAGGGCTGCTCTTGCACTATTAGAGTGAGGCTCGGGGCTGCTCTTACACTATTGCAGTGAGGCTCAGGGCTGCTCTTGCACTATTGCAGTGAGGCTCAGAGCTGCTCTTGCACTATTGCAGCGAGGCTCAGAGCTGCTCGTGCACCATTGCAATGAGGCTCAGAGCTTTTCTTGCACCATTGCAGTGAGGCTCAGGGCTGCTCAGTATTACAGTGAGGCTCAGGGCTGCTCTTACACTATTGCAGTGAGGCTCAGGGCTGCTCTTGCACTATCGCAGTGAGGCTGAGGGCTGTTCTTGCACTATTGCAGAGAGGCTCATTGCAGCACTTGCACAATTGCAATGAGGCTCAGGGCTGTTCTTGCACCATTGCAGTGAGGCTCAGGGCTGCTCTTGCACCGTTGCAGTGAGGCTCAGGGCTGCTCTTGCACCGTTGCAGTGAGGCTCAGGGCTGCACTTGCACTAATGCAGTGAGGCTCAGGGCTGCTCTTGCACTATTGCAGCGAGACTCAGGGCTGCTCTTGCACAATTGCAGTGAGGCTCAGGGCCGTTCTTGCACCGTTGCAACGAGGCTCGTGGCAGTTCCTGCACTATTGCAGTGAGGCTCAGGGCTGTTCCTGCACTATTGCAGTGAGGCTCAGGGCTGTTCCTGTACTATTGCAGTGAGGCTCAGGGCTGCTCTTGCACCATTGCAGTGAGGCTCAGGGCTGCTCTTGCACCATTGCAGTGAGGCTCAGGGCTGCTCTTGCACTATTGCAGTGAGGCTCAGGGATGCTCTTGCGCTATTGCAATGAGGCTCAGGGCTGTTCTTGCACCATTGCAGTGAGGCTCAGGGCTGCTCTTGCACTATTGCAGTGAGGCTCAGGGCTGCTCTTGCGCTATTGCAATGAGGCTCAGGGCTGCTCTTGCACCATTGCAGTGAGGCTCAGGGCTGCTCTTGCACCATTGCAGTGAGGCTCAGGGCCGTTCTTGCACCGTTGCAACGAGGCTCGTGGCAGTTCCTGCACTATTGCAGTGAGGCTCAGGGCTGCTCTTGCACCATTGCAGTGAGGCTCAGGGCTGCTCTTGCACCATTGCAGTGAGGCTCAGGGCCGTTCTTGCACCGTTGCAACGAGGCTCGTGGCAGTTCCTGCACTATTGCAGTGAGGCTCAGGGCTGCTCTTGCACCATTGCAGTGAGGCTCAGGGCTGCTCTTGCACCATTGCAGTGAGGCTCAGGGCTGCTCTTG
This sequence comes from Heptranchias perlo, assembly GCF_035084215.1. NCBI lineage: Eukaryota > Metazoa > Chordata > Chondrichthyes > Hexanchiformes > Hexanchidae > Heptranchias > Heptranchias perlo. The sequence continues at coordinate 47,988,277 of NC_090344.1, forward strand.
CACTATTGCAGTGAGGCTCAGGGCTGCTCTTGCGCTATTGCAATGAGGCTCAGGGCTGCTCTTGCACCATTGCAGTGAGGCTCAGGGCTGCTCTTGCACCATTGCAGTGAGGCTCAGGGCTGCTCTTGCACTATTGCAGTGAGGCTCAGGGCTGCTCTTGCGCTATTGCAATGAGGCTCAGGGCTGCTCTTGCACCATTGCAGTGAGGCTCAGGGCTGCTCTTGCACTATTGCAGAGAGGCTCATTGCAGCACTTGCACAATTGCAATGAGGCTCAGGGCTGTTCTTGCACCATTGCAGTGAGGCTCAGGGCTGCTCTTACACTATTGCAGTGAGGCTCAGGGCTGCTCTTACACAATTGCAGTGAGGCTCAGGGCCGTTCTTGCACCGTTGCAACGAGGCTCGTGGCAGTTCCTGCACTATTGCAGTGAGGCTCAGGGCTGCTCTTGCACCATTGCAGTGAGGCTCAGGGCCGTTCTTGCACCGTTGCAACGAGGCTCGTGGCAGTTCCTGCACTATTGCAGTGAGGCTCAGGGCTGCTCTTGCACCATTGCAGTGAGGCTCAGGGCTGCTTTTGCACCATTGCAGTGAGGCTCAGGGCTGCTCTTGCACTATTGCAGTGAGGCTCAGGGCTGCTCTTGCGCTATTGCAATGAGGCTCAGGGCTGCTCTTGCACCATTGCAGTGAGGCTCAGGGCTGCTCTTGCACCATTGCAGTGAGGCTCAGGGCTGCTCTTGCGCTATTGCAATGAGGCTCAGGGCTGCTCTTGCACCATTGCAGTGAGGCTCAGGGCTGCTCTTGCACCATTGCAGTGAGGCTCAGGGCTGCTCTTGCACTATTGCAGTGAGGCTCAGGGCTGTTCCAGTACTATTGCAGTGAGGCTCAGGGCTGCTCTTGCACCATTGCAGTGAGGCTCAGGGCTGTTCTTGCCACACTGCAGTGAGGCTCAGGGCTGCACCTCCACTATCGCAGTGAGGCTCAGGGCTGTTCTTGCACTATTGCAGAGAGGCTCAGGGCAGCACTTGCACAATTGCAATGAGGCTCAGGGCCGTTCTTGCACCATTGCAGTGAGGCTCAGGGCTGTTTTTGCACCATTGCAATGGAGCTCTGCTGTCACTGACTGTTTCCGCACATGAGCAGCCTTTATGGGCATTTGGTTGTATTTGAATGTCCATCTTTGTTCATTTATCCGTTCACAACATTTTTACAGCCTGCCTGATGAGCTGAGTCAATTCGCTCGGCAGCACAGGAGTTGTTGTTAGTGCGAGAGAAAAAGTTATTAGAAAATGACAGCACTTTCCCCCCGAAATATACAGCACTTTCCCCCCAAAATATACAGCACTTTCCCCCCGAAATATACAGCACACCCCCCCAAAATATACAGCACTTTCCCCCCAAAATATACAGCACACCCCCCCCAAAATATACAGCACTTTCCCCCCAAAATATACAGCACACCCCCCCCAAAATATACAGCACACCCCCCCAAAATATACAGCACTTTCCCCCCGAAATATACAGCACTTTCCCCCCAAAATATACAGCACTTTCCCCCCGAAATATACAGCACACCCCCCCAAAATATACAGCACTTTCCCCCCAAAATATACAGCACACCCCCCCAAAATATACAGCACACCCCCCCAAAATATACAGCACACCCCCCCCAAAATATACAGCACTTTCCCCCCGAAATATACAGCACTTTCCCCCCAAAACTGGCAGCACTTTCCCCCCGAAACTGACAGCACTTTCCCACCAAAATATACAGCACTTTTCCCCCAAAATATACAGCACTCTCCCTGAAACTGACAGCACTTTCCTCCTGAAACTGACAGCACTTTCCCCCCGAAACTGACAGCACTTTCCCCCGAAACTGACAGCACTTTCCCCCGAAACTGACAGCACTTTTCCCCCAAACTGACAGCACTTTCCCCAGTAATAAAATGCAGAGAATTTGATCGCAGTTAACTGATGGTTTAATGGTGCTCGGCCATCAATATCTGCTCTTCAAACATAAATTGTTCCCTTCCCCCTTTATTTTCTTCTCTCCTGACGATGCTGATTTGCTGGAGCACCGATCCATGGGGACCAGAACCCTCCAATGCATTACCCAAGTGCCATTCATCATGTCTGCGCCTAAACATGAAAGTCAGCAGATTATTTATGTCAAGGACATCACAGCCGAGCCTGATCCTGCCTGAACCTATTGTCCACCACATACACAGACACACACACACACACACACACACTCATGCATATACAGACCGACACACACATGCATACACTGACACACACACATACACACTCACATGCATACACAGACACACACAAATGCTCACACACATATACACACACACATTCATACACAGACACACACATATACACACACACACATATACACACACACACACACACGCGCGCATACGCACATAGGCACGCGTGCATACACACATACACACACATACACAGGCACACACACATACACAAACACACACATACACAGGCACACACACATACACAAATATACACACATAGAAACACATATACACACACATGCATACACAGAAATACACACACAGAAACACACGCATGCACAGACACACACATACACAGACACGTGCACACACACATGTGCACATGCACACACACACATGCACACACACACACACACACACAAACACACGCACACACACAAGCGTACCCACATGCACACACTTTCCTTCCTGACTATGGGTCTATTCTGAAATGTTGACCTGTAATAATTTTTTTCAGACGTTGCTGGACTTGCTGTGCATTTCCAGCAGGGGTTACGAAACAGAGATCTGGAGCAGGAACCTTGCCTGACTTCATCTCCTTAACCAGGGGTCACTGAGGTCTCGTCCCTGCTCCCATTGAACTCCAGCTGTAATGAGCTAACTTAGTACAGACCAGGGACTGATCTGGAACCTTCCTGGTCCGACTGGCTCAGTACCACATGATGCAATGTATTTAACCTGGATGCAGGGGAGCTGGCTGAAATCTGTCAAAATACTGGGTGCAGAATAATATCAGCTACCCCTTAAGGGGGCACCAACCGATCCCGCGGAGCAATTCCAGCTCATATTAAATGATTCTGAAACACTTTGCCCTGACTTATATTCCCTTTAGACAGTGAGGAAGTCTTATCAAACAAGCGCGAAGCATGAGAAAAGAACGTTCTAATTTAATTTCAGAACATTTCTCCTAATTACTTAATTGGAAGTGGGGGAAATCCCCCATTTTGACATCTGCAGGGAGGAACTTGATGATGTCATATGAGGTCAAGTTCTACACAAAATGCCTGCCCTCATACTGTCTCTGACCAATATAACAGTCACCTACATGACAATACTCACGGCATTTGCAAGCTATTTATTGTATGATCGTTCCACCATTGAAGGCCGTGCCTTCAGCTGCCTGGGCCCCAAGCTCTGAAACTCCCTCCCTAAACCTCTCCGCCCCTCTCTCCTCCGTAAAACGTACCTTTTCTCGTCTGATAACGTTCCTGTGAAGCTCTTTGGGACGTTTTACTACGTTAAAGGCGTATATATAAATGCAAGTTGCTGTTGTTGTGAAGCACTGGGAGACATTTCCGTCAGCTATCATAAGGTGCAGGCCTTTCTGTCTTTTCAAATTAGAGGAACTAGGGACGACTCCATACCAAACTCCCTTGACGACAATTAAGATTAAGTGGGGTAATGCGGTCTGAGGAACTCCCCGTACAACTACGACTAAACTCCCGTCCATCATCGCAGCAAAGATGGGGCCGAGTGACTCCATGAACCAGCCTGGTCGCTTCTGTCATCTACGTCCCTTTCTGTGACAAGTCACTCTTGACATTGTTCATCCAGCGCCTCCTTGGCCTCCCTCAGCTTCTTGCTCCATGTCCCCCCGTGCACAGGGCCATGAAAGGTATTCTAAATCTTTCCATTCCTGAAACGTCCCAAACCATCGCAGTTGTCTTTCAATGGCTACTCCCCATAAGGTTCTCTAAATCCTACTGGGACACAACAGCAATCCTCTCCCATCCTATGCTCATAGGCAGTGGCGAATGTCCACAGTTATGTAGATTTTATTCCAGTGCCCCCATTGCAGGCAGATAGCTGTCAGTGCAACCAGAACGTGTTTCGAGTGGATCAAATGATATTTAATCCCCTCATGGACCATCTTGCAGTTAGAGAAAGGTTCGTATTACACCACATTCTGGCTGCCATGAGACTGTGTATGAAATATCTCTTTGGTTGATGTATGAAGCTCTCAGCACCTTTGGGCTGTGAGGTCCAGCGTCAGGGTTGGAGTGTTTGAAAAGCTCGGGATCTGTGCCTTTTTATCACTGTGGATATTTCAGGTCTATCACATTCCTGCAACGTCTGGTGCTGTTTTCTGACACAATTTCCAGCACACAAGAGAATGCACAGCTACAGGTGAGGCACAGCAACGTATGAGGCACAGGGACGTATGAGGCACAGCGACAGGTGAAGCACAAAAATAGGTGGGGCAAAGCTACAACTGAGGCACAGCAACAGGTGAGGGACAGCAACAGGTGAGGGACAGCAACAGGTGAGGGACAGAAATAAGTGAAGCACAGCAACAGGTGAGGGACAACAACTGGTGAGGCACAGAAATACATGAGGCACAGCAACAGAGTGAGGCACAGCAACAGAGTGAGGCACAGAAATACGTGAGGCACAGCAACAGGTGAGGCACAGCAACAGAGTGAGGGACAACAACAGGTGAGGGACAGCAACAGAGTGAGGCACAGAAATAAGTGAAGCACAGCAACAGAGTGAGGGACAACAACAGGTGAGAGCAACAGAGTGAGGGACAACAACAGGTGAGGGACAGCAACAGAGTGAGGGACAACAACAGAGTGAGGCACAGCAATACATGAGGCACAGCAACATCTGAGTTACAGCAACAGAGTGAGGGACAGAAATAAGTGAAGCACAGCAACAGGTGAGGGACAGAAATAAGTGAGGCACAACAACAGGTGAGGGACAGCAACAGAGTGAGGCACAGCAACAGAGTGAGGGACAGAAATAAGTGAAGCACAGCAACAGGTGAGGGACAGAAATAAGTGAAGCACAGCAACAGGTGAGGGACAGAAATAAGTGAAGCACAGCAACAGGTGAGGGACAACAACAGGTGAGGTACAACAACAGGTGAGGCACAGAAATAAGTGAGGCACAGCTGCAGGTGAGGGACAACAACAGAGTGAGGCACAGCAACAGGGTGAGGCACAGCAATAAGTGATATGAATATGAATATAAGTGATATAATGTGAAATATTAAAGGGTTTAGCATCTTTGAAAGTGGATAAATTGCCAGGCCAGGATGAAATGTATCCTGGGCTGCTAAGAGAAACAATGGAGGAAATGGCGGAGGCTCTGACCATCATTTTCCAATCTTCTCTGGCCATAGGCATGGTGCCAGAGGATTGGAGGACTGCTCACATTGTCCCGTTGTTTAAAAAGGGAGAAAAGGATAGACAGAGTAATTACAGGCCAGTCAGCCTTACCTCGGTGCTGGGCAAATTATTGGAAACAATTCTGAGGGATGGTATAAATCGTCATTTAGAAAGGCACGGATTAATTAAGGACAGTCAGCATGGATTTGTTAAGGGAAGCTTGTATCTGACTAACTTGATTGAATTTTTTGAGGAGGTAACAAGGAGGGTCGATGAGGGTAGTGCATTTGATGTAGTCCACATGGGTTTTAGCAAGGCTCTTGACAAGGACCCACATGACAGACTGGTCAAAAAAGTAAAAGCCCTTGGGATCCAAAGGAAAGCGGCAAGTTGGATCCAAAATGGGCTTAGTGGCAGGAAATGGTCGATGGCTGTTTTTGTGACTAGAAAGCTGTTTCCAGTGGGGTTCCACAGGGCTCAGTACCAGGTCCCTTGCTTTTTGTGATATATATTAATGATTTAGACCTAAATGTACGGGGCATGATTAAGAAGTTTGCAAATGATACAAAAATTGGCCATGCGGTTGATAGTGAGGAGGAAAGCTGTGGATTGCAGGAGGATATCAATGGACTGGTCAGGTGGGCAGAAAAGTGGCAAATGGAATTCATTCCGGAGAAGTGCATTTGGGGAGGGCAAATAAAGCAAGGGAATACACAATAAATGGGAGGATACTGAGAATTGTAAAGGAAGTGAGGGACTTTGGAGTGCATGTCCACAGATCCCTGAAGATAGCAGGACAGGTAGATAAGGTGGTTAAAAAGGCATACGGGATACTTTCCCTTATTAGCAGAGGCACAGACTATCAGAGCAGGGAGATTATGCTAGAACTGTACAAAACACTAGTTAGGCCACAGCTTGAGTACTGCAACAGTTCTGGTTACCACATTACAGGAAAGATGTGATTGCACTCGAGAAGGTACAAAGGAGATTTACGAGGATGTTGCCAAGACTGGAGAATTTTAGCTATGAGGAAAGATTGGATTGGCTGGGGTTGTTTTCATGAGAACAGAGGAGGCTGAGGGGAGATTTAATTGAGGCGTATAAAATTATGAGGGGCCTCGATAGAGTGGATAGAAAGGACCTATTTCCCTGAGCAGAGGGGTCAGTGGCCAGGGGGTATAGACTTAAAGTAATTGGTCGAAGGATTATTCGGGAGCTGAGGAGAAATGTTTTCCCCCAGAGGGTGGTGGGGGTCTGGAACTCACTGCTTGAAAGGGTGGTCGAGGCAGAAACCCTCAACTCATTTAAAAAGTACTTGGATGTGCACCTGAAGTGCCGTAACCTACAGGGCTACGGACCAAGTGCTGTAAAGTGGGCTTTGGCTGGAAAGCTCTTTTTCAGCTAGCATGGACATGATGGGCTGAATGGCCTCCCTCTGTGCCGTAACTGTCTATGATTCTAAGTGAAGCACAGCAATAATTGAGGCACTACAACAGGTGAGGGACAGCAACAGGTGAGGGACAGCAACATGTGAGGGACAGCAATAGGTGAGGGATAGCAATAGGTGAGGGATAGCAACAGGTGAGGGACAGCAACAGGTGAGGGACAGCAATAGGTGAGGGACAGCAACAGGTGAGGGACAGCAATAAGTGAGGGACAGCAATAGGTGAGGGACAGCAATAGGTGAGGGACAGCAATAAGTGAGGGACAGCAATAGGTGAGGGACAGCAACAGGTGAGGGACAGCAATAGGTGAGGGACAGCAACAGGTGAGGGACAGCAATAAGTGAGGGACAGCAACAGGTGAGGGACAGCAATAGGTGAGACACAGCAACAGGTGAGGGACAGCAATAGATGAGGGACAGCAACAGGTGAGGGACAGCAACAGGTGAGACACAGCAACAGGTGAGGGACAGCAACAGGTGAGGGACAGCAATAAGTGAGGGACAGCAATAGGTGAGGGACAGCAACAGGTGAGGGACAGCAATAGGTGAGGGACAGCAACAGGTGAGGGACAGCAATAAGTGAGGGACAGCAACAGGTGAGGGACAGCAATAGGTGAGACACAGCAACAGGTGAGGGACAGCAATAGATGAGGGACAGCAACAGGTGAGGGACAGCAACAGGTGAGACACAGCAACAGGTGAGGGACAGCAATAGGTGAGGGACAGCAACAGGTGAGGGACAGCAACAGGTGAGGGACAGCAACAGGTGAGGGACAGCAATAAGTGAGGGACAGCAATAGGTGAGGGACAGCAACAGGTGAGGGACAGCAATAGGTGAGACACAGCAACAGGTGAGGGACAGCAACAGGTGAGGGACAGCAATAGGTGAGACACAGCAACAGGTGAGGGACAGCAACAGGTGAGGGACAGCAACAGGTGAGGGACAGCAATAGGTGAGACACAGCAACAGGTGAGGGACAGCAACAGGTGAGGGACAGCAACAGGTGAGGGACAGCAATAGGTGAGACACAGCAACAGGTGAGGGACAGCAACAGGTGAGGGACAGCAACAGGTGAGGGACAGCAACAGGTGAGACACAGCAATAAGTGAGGGACAGCAACAGGTGAGGGACAGCAATAGGTGAGACACAGCAATAAGTGAGGGACAGCAACAGGTGAGGGACAGCAATAGGTGAGACACAGCAACAGGTGAGGGACAGCAATAGGTGAGACACAGCAACAGGTGAGGGACAGCAATAGGTGAGGGACAGCAATATATAGAAGGCACCAAGAGCGCAGGCTTGAGGTTTAGCAGAAGTACACATTGGCCTCATTGGGCTATGTAATTCAGGGATGGCGCAGACTCAAGGCAGCTCGGTTAAAGTCCATGAAGAAACCAATGTGCATTTCATTTAAACCTCAAAACCCTGCTCAATTTGTCCATTTAGTTTAAAGGAGACATGTGTTTGTCATTGTGCGCTGCACGGAGATGGAATGGGCAAAGAGTCATTACCTTTGATATTATGCACCATTAGTGGCCAGTGTGAGAATGGCCTCGATAAGCGAGAGCCACCACTTGGTGCCAATGGATGGCCAGTCGGTTGAGAACCCAAGTTGAAGTGGCTTGAATGCATTTCCAACACAACCTTCGATCTGGCAGGAAAAGGACACTTTTAGCGACTTGATCTGGGCTCGGTTCAAAGCCAGCTAAAGGGACAATAGCACACTGCTCCACCCAGCTCCCAGATTCATGATAATTTAGCAGCTTGGGGGCACTACAGTTGACATCATTGTTGGGGAAGGGTATCAAGGGATATAAGAACATAAGAAATAGGAGCAGGAGTAGGCCATACGGCCCCTCGAGCCTGCCCCGCCATTCAATCAGATCATGGCTGATCTTCGACCTCAACTCCACTTTCCTGCCCGATCCCCATATCCCTTGATTCCTCTAGAGTTCAAAAAAGATTCACAACCCTCTGAGTGAAGAAATTCCTCCTCATCTCAGTCCGAAATGGCCGACCCATTATCCTGGGACTATGCAACTGGATATGGAGCAAAGGCGGGTAAATAGAGTTAAGGTACAGATCAGCCATGATCTAATTGAATGGCGGAACAGGCTCGAGGGGCTGAATGGCCTACCCCCTGTACCTGACGTTACAATCAGTGCCCTTGAGCAAGGCAGGGTGGCAAACAAAATGGCCTTGGTTCCTGCTCCCAATTGAATCCTGCGGGAAGTGTGTGCACGTGGACATCAAGTGAGGGCAGGCTGCCTGGCTGTGAGGCCCCCATTGTTGAATAGCCCACCAACAAATACATAGGGAAGAATAACCACTTGGGTGTTTTTGGCACTGGGTGACTGGCACCCGTAGAGCCGCATCAAGCTTAACTCAGGGTCCGTGGAAGAGGAGGAGAGGGGATGGGGCACCTCCCTTTAGGCCGCCTTGCGTTTTTTTTACAGCCTGCTTCTTTTTCCATTCTCCAGGTACATGGCGATCATTCATCCGCTGAAACCAAGATTGTCAGCAACAGCCACCAAGATCGTCATTGGAGCTATCTGGGTAGTGGCGTTGTCCCTCGCCTTTCCGCAGTGCTATTACTCCAGGACAGAGCAGTTCCCGGGCCGGGTGGTGTGTTACGTGGAGTGGCCCGAGAACGAAGAGGATGGCACAACACACGAAACTACGTAAGTCGTCTTTCAATACTGCCTCGTTCAGGTCTCCTCACTGAGATATACGCCCATTCCCCCCCCACCACCACCTCGACTCAAGACCAGAAACTTGCCCTGTGGGTGACTGCAGGTGTGGGTCTTCGCTGTGCCACTCAGTGACCGAATACTTTCCCATACTGTCCTTCCAGGGTACCTCACCATTAGGTGTTCTTTTGAAGAATGAAGGCACATGAATTGCAGTAAAGCAATGGTTACCGTTATACTCAGAACGTAAATAAGACCGCCTGTATTATTAAAACTCTGCCTCTTTGTTCTCCGGGGATTATCGTGGGACTAGAAAGAAAGACCGTGCATTTATATAGCACCTTACCACATCCTCAAAGCACTTTATAGCCAATGAATTACTTTCTGAAGTGTACTCACTGTAGGCAAATGGAGTAGCCAATTTGTGCACAGCAAGATCCCACAAGCAGCAATGAGATAGATCACCAGTTGATTTATTCTTCGTGGTGATGATTGAATGTTGGCCAGGAGACCAGGAGGATTTCCTACACTTCTTCGAATGGTGCCATTGGATATTTTACATCGAACTTAGCAGGTTTCAAGTCTCATCCAAAAGACAGCGCACCTCCGACAGCGCAGCACTCCCTCAGCACTGCACTGGGAGGGTCGGCCTAGATTATGTGCTCAAGTCCCCGGAGTGGGACTTCAACCCACAAACCTTCTGACTCAGAGGACATAGAATGCAACCAGTGACCCAAGCTGATGCTGGTGCCTTTGCCAAATAATCCCCAGCGCTGGGAAGGGAGATACCTGCACTTGCTTCTCTCTCGCTTTTATGTTTATACTTGGTGGTCAGAAGCAAGTTGGCAGTGAACGTTTTGTGTGGTGTTGTCCCTGTAGTAAACTCTCTATGAACAGGAACCATTGTATCCTGTCCGTTCCAATATGGCTGCACAGTCCTTTGGATCTTTGACTCAAGTGTGACTCTGTTATTTATACAGCAAGAAAGCCTGGTTACTCAATTCGAAGGATTAAATAGAGATTAATTATCACCCTTTCCTTGGTGTTGCTGCTCCTCCCTCACTCCATCCTCGAGAGGCGAAGCTCAGGACTGTGCTTTGTCTTGTGAGGTGGGTTCAAACGTCATCCCCCTGCTGAGGATTCAGAGGTCAGAAGCATCCCCATCTTACTGACTGCAAATTAATCATTGTTGGAGGCCCCGTCTGCCGATTAAGGCAGATGTAAAAGATCCCATGATACCAAATGAAGAAGAGAGTTCTCTCCGGTGTCCTGGCCAATATTCCTCCCTCAACCAACACCACCAAAAGCTGGTTAGCTGGGCATTCAGCTCATTGCTGTTTATGGGACCTTGCTGTGCACAAATTGGCTGCTGTGTTTTCTTACACAACAGTGCCTGCTCTTCAAAAAGTAATTAATTGGCTGTAAAGCACTTTGGGACACCCTGAGGATGTGATAAAGAGTGCTATATTAAATGCAAGTTCTTTCTTCCAAGGTGAAAAATTCCTGTGTGTGACATTTATCCCAAGACTTTGCTGATGGAATAAATTGAACTCAGGGAGGCACTTTGCCCCCATGAAGTGACTCTGTTGTTGAAAGCACAGCCGCTGCAGGCACAGCAGGTAGAGTATCCACAAACCGCCCTGGAACTGGCATTTATTGCTGCCAAGTGAGTTGTTGGCAGCTAGGGGCACAGACTATGGAGGTGCCACAATACGTATCATGTATCCTGCATATGAAAGACAGACTTGCATTTATATCGCAGCCTCAGGACGTCCCAAAGCGATTTACAGCCAATGAAGTACTTTCGAAGTGTCGTCACTGTTATAATATAAGAAACGCAACAGCCAATTTGTGCACAGCAAGCTCCCACAAAGAGCAATGAGATAGTGACCAGATAATCTGGTTTAGTGGTGCTGATTGAGGGATAAATATTGGCCAGGACACCGGGAGAACTCTTCTTCGAACAGTGCCATGGGATCTTTTACATCCACCTGAGAGGGCAGACAGGGCCTCGGTTTAACGTCTCATCCAAAAGGCGGCACCTCCGACAGTGCAGCGCTCCCTCAGTACTGCCCTGGGAGTGTCAGCCTGGATTATGCCGTCCATTCTCTGGAGTGGGACTTGAACCCACAAACTGTCCGGACTCAGAGGCCAGAATGCTACCCACTGAGCCACAGCTGACTCTGATGACACATTTACCACAGCTGTGTGCTGTTTGTATGCCACTGGTACCCAAGTGAGCTCAAGACAAGAAAACAGCCAGTCCATCACCAAGCCTGCCCTGAAACATGAAGTTATCCATTTCACACATACACAGGAGCTGACTCATTTCTAACATATTGTTTTGAGAGGAGGAGAAGGTTAGCAGATAACAGGCACTTGGTGGAGATTTCCTGATAGGACGAATTTACTTCTGAACGATTTGAATGCAAATAGATTTGACTGTGCGTCAGTCTACAGTCATTGTCAGGTGTGTCTCCAGGGCTTTGGGGAATGCAGACTGGGGCCCGAAATGCTGCCTTCAGGTAAATCATCAAATCTTCAGCAAAAGCTCAAGGAACACAACAAGAGGCTCGGCAGCAGGGTTGAAACTGCTGGCATTCCCTCGAAGGCCTGGCAAGGGCCCGTCCAGCAGCCCGCTGGCCTTCCATTCGACTCGGCAGAGCTGTCTTCCCCCCCCCCCCACCCCCTCCCACGGTGGGGAAGAGCAATGTCGTTCATGAGCCCGGCTCTGATTGTTTCAAAACGCCTGCCCACTCAACTCCACTGAGCCGCAAATCAGAAAAAATAAGTAAAAAGCAAAGCTGTTCGAGATCAAGAGACGAGAGTAATTGGATAATAAACAACTGGAAATTCAAAGCAGCTCCCAAAATTAAAGGCTCAGGGACAAGGGAAGAAGCCAAGAATCACTGCTCTCAATTAGCTTGAGCTGTTTTATTTTTGTAGCTGATTGTGCAGTTGTTTGTTTACTGTTTCTCTATAATGGAATTAAACGCACTGGGGTAGGAATTGATACGCAGTCCAAAAACATACCAATTTATCAGAGGGACAGGTCTGCACCCACTCTGCGCAGGTGTTGGACCCACTGCTAAATTTGTGAGGCCCCTTTTTCTTTAGGCTTCCCTTCAATGTGTAAATTAGGGGCCTCAGGCCTGTTGAAGGCCCCCTTCCCGAAATGAGTCACCGATGAGCAGAGCAGGTTTCGGGCCTGGCCCCGCCCGCACCGGATTCCGCAGAGACCTCCCCCGATTCCGCCAGAGTCACCGTCTGCGCTGAGATTACTGACCTCAACCGGGGGCAGTAATGGAGGCCTGACACGGGGCGAGGGGACAAAAAAAACACACACACAGCCACAGTTCCCACCCCCCGAATGCTTCTGGGAAGTGTGGAAGCCAGGAGCTGAGCTGGGAGACCTTCCCCCACTGGCATCAAGCAGCCTGCTGACACTCATTTCCTTGGGCTCACTCTGGAAGAAAGGTTTCTTGGGCCGAAAGGGATGATCTTATTTCGTTCATGGCCCCGCTTCATGCCTGTGCTACATTAAGTCAGCAAAGGATCAGGGTATTCTTCTTTAAAGATGCAGTTAATTCTGTTGGTGAGTACCATTAGGGGAGAGGACTCGCCCATCGAGTTCCTTCCTGCGCAGAGCTTCAGGAAGCGGACACCTCGGGTGCTGACAGGTTTAGTAGGGACTATTCATTGTGAAGAGCTGCCTTCAATCTTAACCAAGTATGAGCTCCACACAAACTCTGAATTGGATGATTGTACAAGAACAAAATAATTGCTGGCCACAGAGGAACTCTGTGAGTAAATGCCAATTCTTGATGGCCCTCGCTCAGAATTACTCTCTCTCTCTCTTCCAAACATCTTATTTCAGGTTCCCCTTTTTGTAAGCACCAATCAACCTGTCTCCAGGCAGATCTGTAACTGACAAGAGTGGGTTTCTCTCCATCTCTTTCTCTCACTCGCTCGCTGTCTCTCTCTCTCTCTCTCTCTGTGGAGACATGCCTGGCACCTGTTCACAACAGCATGGCTCAGATCCAATACCCACTGTGAGGGGGCTTACTGGTACAGATGCCTGTCCTCCTCCTGAGTTTCCTTGTCTCTTGTCCTTGGAATTTGGTTGAGTGGGCTCGCCTTCGAGAGACTTCAACAACAAAGGTTTCTTTGACTTACCTACATTTTAGCGCCTCAAACTCATCACTTGATGAGAAACAGAGGAAGTGACAATCAGAAAAGTGAGAGAGTGGGACAGAGCGAGAAAGAGAGAATGAATGAGAGAGTGGAAAAGTGAATGAGAGAGAGATGAGATGGAGAGAGTTGGAGGGAGATAAAAAGTGAAAAAGAAAGAGACCGAGACTTTGAGGTCGAGAAAGAAATAGAAAGAGAGAGTTACACGGAAAAAGGCAGGAGAGCAAGTGAGAAACAGAGACAATGAAATGGAACAAGTCGTATTCCCAGATCATGATCATATTATTTCCTGCAGATTAAACAGCACTCCCTGAAGGTCATTGATTGTAATTCAAAATGCAGCAAGAAAAATGTGGCAAAGGTTAAATATTTAAAACCATAAAGTGCAGACTGCCCTTAATCAGACTGCGACACTGTCTGGGTGATCGGTGCAGATCACTGTGCCCATTTCAGATTCTCAAAATGCATGACAGCCATTTTGGAACCAGATAGAAAACGGGGAAATCCAAAGTTCTTTAGAATCACAGAAAATTTACGGCACAGAAGGAGGCCATTCGGCCCCTCGTGTCCTCGCCGGCCGAGGAAACGAGCCACCCGGCCTCATCCCACTTTCCCGCATTTGGTCCGTAGCCCTGCAGGTCAGGGCTCTTCAGGTGTTTTCCTCCTCGGACAATGTTTCCCCAATAAATTACGGGAATCCTTCTCAGAGATCGGAAGTCCGCTTGTGATACAAATTATGGCACTTTATCGGAAGAGTATTATGTTTTCTAGAGAGGCGTTACGGAGGTGGGTCCAAGTCGGAAAAAAAAATCAGAGTTGGAAACAGAACGGGAATGGTGCACATATTTAACCAGCTCAAACTTCGGGGGAAAAAAAAAAGTTAGACACCCTTTTGAAAAGCGAGGAAAGATGCTGAAAACACACAGCAGCAGTCGTAAAGAGAAAAGAGTGGTTAACAATTTGGGTGTACACTTTTCTTCACAACACTGACAGACCTGCCGTGTGTTTCCAGCATCTCCTTGTTGTTTGAGAAAGGTTGCTGTCTTGATACAAGAAGTACAGTGTGATGGTTAGGCTCCCTCTCTTCCCCTGCAGGCTCTATATCTGATATTCTGCAAAGTCAGTTTGGGAGCAATCTTAATAAATGGCATCGTTTGCCTCAGATTCTATCAAAATCCCACAGCAAACTTCTGGTTTCTTTCGATTGCTGTTTGGGAAGAGTCCAGCTCAATGTGAAAGTGTCTGATTTTATCTCCTAGGTTCTGTGTTGAAGGGACCCTGGAGATTCTCAGCTGAACTGGAGCACACACTCTCCAATACCTCAATCTGGAACATTCATTCACTTGCCCTGTTTTTTTTTTTAATTTGCTGGTTGCTGTCCCTCTGATCGACGTGAAATCCTTTGGAGATCTCGCCCGAGCTCTCATGGTTTAAAAACTGCCATTTGGCTCCTGTCAGTCAGACACACACAGTCTCTGTTCTGTTTATACTTGCCACAGTGAACTCACTGCATCCTGCCCACCTGCTCGACAGTTAATGGATCATTGTCACTTCAGTGCTTTAGAGAGAGTAATGTTTCTTGAACTTCAGTGTGTGCTGGAAGATCTTAAAACAGGTGCTGTCATTCGGGATTTTCCAACTCCCTGAAGACCTTCTCCCTGGCAATTTCAAGCCTTTAACTGCTGCAAATTTAGCAGAGTTTCTGATCAGTTTGAAAGGCCCTGGTTTCCTCGGAGTATTTCCATGATAATTACATCATTTGAATTGGATCTGACGCATCTTATTTTCATGTCAGAGACTGGAAATGCTGCCCCACCTTTGGATTCGTTCCATTGTTCACCCAC
Source organism: Heptranchias perlo (assembly GCF_035084215.1). Lineage (NCBI taxonomy): Eukaryota > Metazoa > Chordata > Chondrichthyes > Hexanchiformes > Hexanchidae > Heptranchias > Heptranchias perlo. The sequence goes on from NC_090344.1 coordinate 48,003,874, forward strand.
CACTCTAGACTGTTGTCTCCCTCTTTGTCAGTACCGGGTCCCAACTACAGTCACAAGAACGGGTCAGCGTGTGCCACAGTGATCTCCAGTGCCAACATTAATGGCGCCTCGTGTTTGGCTGACAGAGAGAAGCACTGCCCATGCAATACACCTGGAGACAGTTTGCACATGCTCAACAAGGGTCATTGACTTGCAATGTCAAATGGATGGTGGGAGACGAACACAGAAAGCTGCACATATTCAAAGCACCATAAAGCAAGCGCATAGTCCAGGGAAGAAGCTTTAATTTGGTCCAAGCTTAGAGCTGCCCAAACCCAATGAGAATGCTGTTCCCCTCCAGCAATATCCAATCTCTGTCCATGTCGCCTCCCCCCACCCACTGGACCTGTTGGTCCCAAATGTACAAACTGTGATATCTGCACACCTTCGAGGCTGTTTCTTCGACCTTCCGATTTTGCCTCATTTTCAGGGTGCCACTTCTGAACGATCCCCCGCGTTGGTGTAGATCTTGACTTTGTGTAAAACGGGTGATCGCGAATCGGCAGCCCCTTTCCCATCTCTCCCCATTTTTATTTCCACTGACTTCAGCCTCTCGTGAGGCTGACACCATGAATGGGGGACGGTGTGAGATCTCCCCGTGCTTCCGGGGGTTGAGTCCAACATGTTTAATCTTTGGGTGAGTTCCTATTCACAAACACAACAATTAATAAACACCGTCACCTCGTGAGATCGAGGAGCTGAAGCGGATGTTCCTATTTATAAATAGTCGGACACTGTGATCCCGTGGCCGAATTCCTGACTGGACACACAATACTCCAGAAACAATCACAGCCCAACACCAGGGCAGCACATCAGAGCTCCCAGACTCATGCTTTACAGAGGGGAACGCAGGGGATCAATATCACACGTGGCAACGCTCATTGAAAAGTCTTCTCACTGGGACGCTGGTAAATTCTGAGAGTAACAACATCCCGTAACTTTTAAATGGCCTGATTGCAAAAACAGAGTAAAAGTTTTTCAAAAAATCTATTTTAAAGAGCTCTCGCCCTCTGAATCGAAAAAAATTTTTAAAAAATCCTCTGGGAAAGCCCGCAAGCGAGTGTTTTGTTGGAAATTCTCCAGGCTTTTTCCCGGAATGTTAGCTGTGATTGAAATCCATGGAGTTCCAAAAACACAATCGCCTCAACGTTGTTCCCGGAGAGGGAGAGGGAGCAGGTATCCTGTTCTAGGGTGGGTGGGGGAGTGGGTGGGGGAAGAGCACCTTGAAACTGTGGTGGGTGCCATGAGATGTGGGTGCCATGGGAAGGCTTCATGCCTTTGTGGGTTTACCCACTTTTGCTCTCAAATAATGTGCTCCTGCTCATTGAGGCGAGGGATGTCATCGCTTGGGAATGGAATATTCTCCATCTCAGGCAATCGGTGGCAGCATCAAGCGGTCCATCATCGCTCAACAAAACTCCCTCTTACTTTGCCCCAACAATGTGCTTCAACCTCAACTGCAGAAGGTCACCCCTTACTGCACCATGGTGTCCTTCTTTCCCAATTCCCAGACCAACCCACCCTCAGGCCTGTCTGGGGATTAAGGATGTCCAAACTCATTTCACATCGGACCCTGACACCTTTGCCAACAGAGGAGTCTGGGATGGATTTGGACCCAGGCTCGGAGGTGAAAGGTCAGTGTCTAACCCAAGGCACCACTCAGTTCTCCGCTCTTGCCGGGATTCGGGCGTGAGGAAAACTAGAATGGCAAGCACCCTCAAGCAAAGCGAATAGCACAAATTCTGATCAGTGGGCAAGAGGCATCAGTGTAGCAAAGGGGGAACCACACACTCTAACCAGCAAACAGGTCCATTGTGAAAAGAGACTATCAGATGCAGAAGGCTCTCTGACCCACTTGATCTCATCCTTCCAAAATACCAAGCCGACCGGCTTCCCATTACAATGCCTCACTGCATTCCCAGTTTCTGTTGGTCTGGTTGAAGCTCTCCCACCCGTATTCCCTTCTTTCTCTCACTTCCTCTTCCGATCTCATCACCAGGAGATACCTTGTCCTCCTTGTTATGGACCGAGCCCCTTGTGGAAAACTCCAAACAGTTGTCCTGGCTCTTCTATTGCACACCTCCAGCCAGAGAACGTCGTCCCGCAGTTCTTCCTGCTTTGCTGGATTGACGACCTCAATCTCCCCTTGCATCGAAAACATGCCTTTCACCCCCTCTCCCACCCCCCCCCCCCGTTCTTTCTTAACACCCTCTCCCCTTGTACATTATATTCACTTCCAGCATCTTAGCTATCTCGCTCGGATTTGTAAAACATTATAAGGCACCAGTCGCTAAAGCTGAACCATTTTATTTTGAATTTGTCTGGCATCCATGTATACACATCTAATTTTAGTCTCTTTAAACTCTGATCTAGTTGTCTGGTCTTGCTGTCTGGGGCATGTGATTCTCCTTATGATGCTTTATTCTGGGACCCAGCCTGATTACTTCCATTATCCTGCCTGTGTTTATATATGACCATGACCACTGAGCCTTCTGCCCCTCTCACCTCATTAAAAAGGCACTCGTTTCAGCCCAATTGGTTGCTTCAGTGCTTGGGAAACTTTTCGTTACAAAAGGATTTTCACTCGGTGATCTTCCGAGATTGCCAATACCGATCAAAACCGAGCTCCTCCAGAACAAGAGAACGGCTTAGCCTTTAATGTTACAAGGACCTCAGCTCTCTCCACTTCTCTCTCTCTGCCTCCCTGTCCTTCTCTCTCTCTCCCTCTCCCTCTCTCTGCTCCGTCTCTCTCTCTCTGCTCCCTGTCTCTCTCTCTCTCTCTCTGCTCCCCGTCTTTCTCTCTCTCCCTTTCTCTCTGCCTCTCTCTTTCTGCCTCCCTGTCTCTCTCTCTCCCTCTCTCTCTGCCTTTCTCTCTCTCTGCTCCGTCTTTCTCTCTCTGCCTCGCTCTCTCTCTCTCTGCTCCCTGTCTCTCTCTCTCTCTGCCTCCCTCTCTCTCTGCTCCCTGTCTCTCTTTCTCTGCCTCTCCCTCTCTCTCTGTGCCTCCCTGTCTCTTTTTCTCTCTCTGCCTCCCTCTCTCTCTCTGTGCTTCCCTGTCTCTCTTTCTCTCTCTGCCTCTCTCTCTCTCTGTGCCTCCCTGTCTCTGTTTCTCTCTCTGCCTCTCTCTCTCTGCTCCGTCTCTCTCTCTCTGCTCCGTCTCTCTCTCTCTCTCTCTCTGCTCCCCGTCTTTCTCTCTCTCTCCCTTTCTCTCTGCCTCTCTCTTTCTGCCTCCCTGTCTCTCTCTCTTTCTCTCCCTCTCTCTCTCTCTCTGCTCCCTGTCTTTCTCTCTCTGCCTCGCTCTCTCTCTCTCTGCTCCCTGTCTCTCTCTCTCTCTCTCCCTCTCTCTTTCTCTCTCTGCCTCCCTCTCTCTCTCTGTGCCTCCCTGTCTCTCTCTCTCTCTCTCTGCCTCCCTGTCTCTCTCTCTCTCTCTCTGCCTCCGTCTCTCACTCTCTCTCTGCCTCCCTGTCTCTCTCTCTCTCTCTCTGCCTCCGTCTCTCACTCTCTCTCTGCCTCCCTGTCTCTCTCTCTCTCTGTGCCTCCCTGTCTCTCTCTCTCTCTCTGTGCCTCCCTGTCTCTCTCTCTCTCTCTCTGTGCCTCCCTGTCTCTCTCTCTCGCTCTCTCTGTGCCTCCCTGTCTCTCTCTCTCTCTCTCTGTGCCTCCCTGTCTCTCTCTCTCGCTCTCTCTGTGCCTCCCTGTCTCTCTCTCTCTCTCTCTCTGCCTCCCTGTCTTTCTCTCTCTCTCTCTGTGCCTCCCTATCTCTCTCTCTCTCTGCCTCCCTGTCTCTCTCTCTCTCTCTCTGTGCCTCCCTATCTCTCTCTCTCTCTGTGCCTCCCTGTCTCTCTCTCTCTCTCTCTGTGCCTCCCTGTCTCTCTCTCTCTCTCTCTGTGCCTCCCTGTCTCTCTCTCTCTCTCTCTGTGCCTCCCTGTCTCTCTCTCTCTCTCTCTGTGCCTCCCTGTCTCTCTCTCTCTCTCTCTCTGCCTCCCTGTCTCTCTCTCTCTCTGTGCCTCCCTGTCTCTCTCTCTCTCTCTCTCTGCCTCCCTGTCTCTCTCTCTCTCTCTCTGTGCCTCCCTGTCTCTCTCTCTCTCTCTCTCTGCCTCCCTGTCTCTCTCTCTCTCTCTCTGTGCCTCCCTGTCTCTCTCTCTCTCTGTGCCTCCCTGTCTCTCTCTCTCTCTCTCTGTGCCTCCCTGTCTCTCTCTCTCTCTCTCTCTGCCTCCCTGTCTCTCTCTCTCTCTCTCTCTGCCTCCCTGTCTTTCTCTCTCTCTCTCTCTGCCTCTCTGTCTCTCTCTCTCTCTCTCTGCCTCCCTGTCTCTCTCTCTCTGCCTCTCTGCCTCTCTGTTTTCCTGTGCTCCCTGTCTCCATTCCCCATGAAATACAGCCTGTGGAATTCAATTGCAGACTGGCAACCGAGAATTACAAAGTAGAGAGAATGCGCTGAGCACTGACAGCCGATTTGGTCCTTTGTCGCTGCTGAATTAGTGTGATGTGTTTGTGGATTATGTGCTGAAGTAATGAGCCTGATGCAGGCAGGGGATCAGTGCGGCTGTAATTCAAATAGGTACAAGTGCTTCTGCATTAATATGCTTGGATCTCAAGCGATCAATAATCAGATGGAATCATTGATTCATGATCCTGACGGAAAGCACTTAATAGGAAGGGACTCACGTCACTGGCTGTGGGACTTTCAGCTGCACCTCACAGCGCTGCCTTTGGAACCTTGTTAGCTCCCTCCTGTCCCTCGCACCCTTTCCCCTCCAAACACTGCAACTTCCAGGCTCGGTCTCCACAATCTGCGCTGGGATCCAGTCAGGAGACAGGAGACAGGAGCAGAGACAGAGGATGAGCTGCCCATCCATTGTCACCTCTGTCAACATCAAAGTAGAAAAAAAACACTCGACCATGGGCCATGGCGGAGCGGGATAAACTTTCTGTCCACTGCTCTCGCCCCCCGCCCCCCGCCCCCCCCCGGGCGCCTGTCACACATCATCAGGTTTGGACCCTCGG